>NW_021633053.1:0-70834 GCF_004799145.2 Neltuma alba | reverse complement strand
TTAAATTAGTTATTTATAATAGATAAGTATTACCTTTCTTAAAATATCCTTGCTATTCAAATATATTGGTTAGAACTACCATTATAAAAAAGACTACTTGAAAAAAAATATAAATATGAGAGACAAAGTAGATTGGGGTCTTATATTTAGAACCAAAATAAACTCAAACGAGGTCTATATTAAGGAAATCGAGAGAGTATAAGTTAAAATATATGTTAAGGTTACTCGTCTAAAAGCTCCCTAAAATTTAGATAAATTAGTTTTTAAAAAATAAATATAAAAAATAAAATGAATTAAAGTGTTACATTTAGAATCATTATTTTATAATTAACAAGCTCTTATATTTAGAACTGAAAGAATATTAATAATTTTTTCTTTCAATCATTATTTTATAATGGATATCAATAGATAAAAACATATCATTCTGTTATTTTCTTTCTAATAAAGCTTCTTTTCAATATTTTTTTCATTTTCAGACCAATATAATATGTCATCTTTTATATTTATACAATTATTTTGCCAATTCAACTTTGCCAAAAAAATTTACTTCGGCACATATTTTTACTTTGTCTTTTCATCGCTGGGGCTATGAACTTATCTACGAATAGAAACTGGGTTTAATTACAATATTGTTTTAAATTTTCTTTACGAAAGGACATGTGAGGGACAAAATAGAAGTTCCAGCGATGTGGGCCTCAAGGGGAATTAGAATCGTCGGCTGCTTTTAGTAATGGGCCTGTTATTTATTCTCCGTGCAGTGGACAAAAACATTTTTGGTTTGGTTTTTAACTTTTGAAAACCAACTTTAAAATCATTGAAAACTAATTTTTCAAACAAGAATTATGTTGTCTACGACTCTTTACATTGAGATTCAAATCCTTGAAGAAAATATCCAGTGATGTCGTCTCCCTGCAACTTGCTTGTTTTGCCCTGTAAACAGTAACAAGCCCCACAAAGCCAGATTTCTGCTAATGGGATCAAGTATATGGGCCGTGATATTATGTTTTAGGTTTTTGATGGGCCTGCATGTTGGGCCCATTGGGACCGCAAAAGATTGAGATATTCTTGCCGATTGCTATTTCTGATATATGCCCCACGCAAGGTTATCCGTGTGCATATTTTCTTGGTAAAAAGGCACGCCAGCTGACTGAAGAAATGTGCTGATCACGCAAAAACCCCTCGTTTGGGTTGTGAAGCTTGTGATGTGAGAATCGATCTTTTTACTTTAGTTCGCTTTTTCTCTGCCTTTTGTTTTCATCAATTATTGGTTTGTAATAATCAAGTCTTAACTTGCGATGTTCCAATTCAAAAACAAGAAAGAAAAGAGAGCATAAAATCCAGATTCGAGGGAAAGGGAACGGTTTGGAAACATTAATAGGCTTAGACTGTGGCATATTAAATCTTTTCATCCTTAAGTTTATGAGAGGTGTTTGAATAGTGGTTAGCGAGTAGATTTGGCTAGCCATTTGTTAGTCAATGTAAGGCTTTAGTCGACATATAAAGCTCTTCATTTCATGCATAGATGTGTAAAATACTACCTCCGGTTTTAATTATGAAATATTATTTGTAATCTACAAACGACGCTTTATCGTTAGGATCAGAGGTACCAGTTAAATTCGCTCCAGAAGAGGGAGGTTAACATCATAGATCCTTACCTCACAAGTCCCTAATAGTTATTATAACTTTGATCAAATTTCACCTTACATTAAGGAGGTGGATAATAATTAAAAGTAACTGGCTCTTCTTCTTTTTGCCCCCGTACTTTTGTTTATTTGTTAATATCAGTTACGTGCAGTCTTTCAACAAAAAAAAAAAAGGTTCAGCAATTATTGTAATAAGTTGGGGCAGCAATATAATTCAATTGTTTTCAGCATTATATGATATAGAAATGTCCTCCTTAAGGCAGATCAAAGCTGCCCCCACTCTTCAAGGTAACAACTACTCAACCACAAGCTCACCATATGCCAGCCATGAAAAAGGACGTTGATGTGAGCCATGTTCTTCCACAAAGGAAGGATATTAATTATATACCTAAACATTTATTTTTGAAAATAAGTATTAATCATAACTAGATACCAATATGGAAAAATTACCCAAAAAAACCTCAGAAATATAAAAGTATCAAATCAATGACTCCAATTTCCACATTCTCAATTGCATTATTGCCCATTTACCTTTAAAAAACAAAGTCACCAATGCACCTAGAGTTTCGGTATCGATGGTGAGGGTGCTAGGTGGCATTTTTTTCAAATTAAAAAGAAAGTGATTGACAGTATCATTTTTCCTACATCTCCAAATTTCAAATTAGTCCAGGAGGAGTGATTTTGTGTTTTATGAATTCAAATGATTTATCTGTCATTTTCTGTTTTTTTTAATGGTTTTTCTGTCATTTTTGCTATCTACATTAGGACTTTTATTTAGAAAAAATGTGAAAAATTAAATTTTATAATTTAAAAACAGATGAAGTAATTGTTTCTCTCTCAAATTTTAATTTAATTAGCAAATGAAGTAGCCAAAAGGTTTCAGTTTTTTTATTTTACCTTTTTCCCCCGGAAATGAATTAGAATAGTGTAAGAGTTGCAAATGAATCAGTGAATAATGGATGAACGAACTCAAGTATCATAATTTAGAACTGAAGAAGAAGAAGAACTTGATATATAAGGCAGATGTACAAAAGCAAATATAGAACGGAGGTTATGACTTGTGATACGATCAAGCATGAGGATGATGGTCCTTCAAGGTGGGTTTGGAATTGAGATCGAAGCCGGAATTAGCGTCCGGCAGGTCTTCAAAATCTTGGGGCTCAAACGTGGGCTTCCAGACGGCGGGGGTGGCGGCCGTGGCTGCCGAAGATGACTCTGGTGGGGATGGCTTGCGGAAATATTGGAGTGCCACGTGGAGCCTCCTCAGAATGGCAAAGAACTCCTCAATGTCCTTCTCTTGTTGCTGGTCGTCGTCGTCGTCTTCATCATCCTCCTCCCGGGTTCTGCGGCTCTTGTTGCCGCTCTTTATTTCCTGCGCCCGGTGTTCATCGGAAGGCCTCTTCTTGGTGGTGGTCGTGGGTGGCTCCATGGAGGAGACGGCGCCGTTTCGAGGGAGGAAGAATGGAAGACGAAGCAGAAGCAGAAGCAGAGAGAGAATTGGATTAGTATGGAGGGCGAGGAAGGAAGGAGAGGGAGGAGGGATTTTTAAGGTTGTCGAAGTCGGAAGGTTGATGGGAACGGGGATGACGTTGGAGGCATGACGTCAGATTGGTGACGCTTCTTTCCCCCATCTTGCAAGCAACGCTGACCGCCGCGCCAACTGGCCTTTCAATTCTCCTTGCATTTCTCTTAGGGCTGAGCAATGGGTAGGGCGGGTTAACCCGAAAGTTAGCCCATAACCCGTTCATTTATGAATAAATGGGTATGGACTAACCTATAACCCGATAGCAGCCTATTTAATCCGTATTAAATGGGTTACGGGACAGCCCGCTTGGACTGACCGGGTTACAAGGTAATCCATTTTTTTTTGTAATTTTTTTAGCATAGTTACTTTATATATGTAACCTTATGAAGTTGTCAATAAATTTTACATACCAAATAGCAAATCAAATATAAAATAATATCACATAATATCAATCATATTTCAATCACACAACACCACTTAGAGTTACAAACAATCAAAGTTTGATAAAATCATAAAAATAGTCACTAATCATAAAAGGTCTCATAAACTTTAAAAGTTCCAACTTCCACTTAAAGGATAAAAAAAAGTTGAGACAAGCATAAATGTTTGATAAAAAATGAGTGAGAAACAATATCATCAATTAAATAGAGAATAAAAATAGTTATAAAAAAATTAAAACTTAAACGGGCAAATATGGGCAGCCCAATACCTTGCCAATGGGCTACCCTGCCCATTTAAGCCGCCCGTTTATAATCTCTTATTTGGACTAATTGGGTGGGCTTAAACAAGCAAAAATTTCATGGGCCACAAGCGGGCTGGCGGGTCATAGGTTTGTTGCTCACCTCTAATTTCTCTTGCCCGCTTTTATTGCACTTTTTAATTTTAAACATTTCATATTAAATTTTAATCAAACTAATTAATCTATATATTTTAAAACCATCAAATAGTATAATAAAACCATTCATAATTAATTACATTTAGAGTTGATAATATTAGGCTTACCCCAAAAAAAAAAGAGTTGATAATATTAGTTAGGCTTATAAACCAACCAACTAAAAGTGGCGAGCTTAGATGCGGTATTTCAATTCATACCACTAAAGTCACAGTCTGTTGCGTGTCAACTCATGACTTAGAGTCTGTTTGGGATCACATTTAGGATCCCAAACATGCATCTTAACCGGCAAAAGCTCCTTTTATGTTAAAAGTGATGTTTGGCACACCGTTTTTGCAATTTGGCTTTTGGGTCTAAATGGACTTTTGGGATGAGGCTAATAGATCTTTCTTTCCACTGTGAGAAGAATACCAGTGCAGTGAAATGGGGAGGAATGTTACAATATTTTGAGTTTTTCTAGTGTTCTTGTTTTATTTGCAGTTGTAATATATTTAATTAAATATTTTAGTATTTTTTAATTTCCTTCTAATAATAAATTAAATTTTTTTATTTTTAATAATTTTATTTTCAATACTTCTTTTAAAATGGTCACATTATATATATAATTTCTTGAAAAAATGACAAAAAAAAGGACTGTTGAAATTTGAAATGACAAAATGGACATGTAAATAACTGAAATGACCAAATGGGCATAAGGTATCAATATGAAATTTTGTCAATTCGGTAGAAAGACTAAAACGCCCCTGAACCTCTCTAAAGATATGAACAGAAAGAAAACACATAATATACCAGAAGAGAGAGAGACAGTTGAGAAGACGAAGCTGGAGCAAGAGTCAAAATTTGGAAAGAGAAAAAAGGTAAGCAATGTTTCTGTTAAAATGCTAGTATCGCCTGATTTCTTGACTCGCTTTGTTGTTGCATGCTCGAATGGGGATGGGCTTATGAGTTAGAGAGTTTAGATGAAGAATTTGATCAGGATGAGAGAGTGACGCGTCAGAAATGGAAAAATGGTGGCAAACAGTAAGCATGAGGTGGTCAGTGTTCTTAAATTCATTAGTGAAATTGTAAAATCCTATATTTAAGTTGTCAATGGAGTAAGTGGGTGTGTGTGTTTTTTGGGTGTTTGGAAAGATAAATGAAATTGATTATTGGGGAACTAAAATATTGATTTATGCTTCTTTGTTGCAGGTTAGCAAGCTTTGATGACATCTAACATTGGGTTTAACACTGAGGAGTAATTTTTTTGGTGTGAATAGAATAACTTTTGAACCCTTAATTTTTTTGGGAGAATAGTTGATAGGTATGTTATCTTTTTTGTAAATGATGTTAACTGGGTAGGATATGTTTTGTAATATGAATGACAAGAAAACATTAGGTGGTGGCTTAATCTTAATGTTAACTTGTCATTTGAATATAAGTTATGTAACTTCTGTCATAGGTGTACTGATTTTTTATAAATATTATCACTTCAGTAGTCAATTTCATCATACATGTAGTAAAGTCTGAATGCTAATGTAGACATATTATGATGTTCTTTAGGTGTACTTGTATGCTATTTTGTCAACACATTTTATCATTTGCTTAATTCCTCCAAGGGAGATGGTTGAAATTGCCAATGGGCATGACCGGAGTGGTTAATTTGATTACAAATGCTGTTATTCACATTACAAAAATTATTTCTATTAACTCTAAATAATAATATCAAATAATATTAATTGAAAAACAGATATTTCTATATTTAAATTTACCGTTAACTCATCAAAAAAAATATAACTACTTCTATTAACTCTATAAAAACTAGCCTACTATAAAAAAAAATTCCATTAACTCTAACTAAATTAAGCTAGTCTATCAAACTTAATATAAAAATATAATAAAACGAATAAAACAAAAAATAAAAACAAAAAATAGTTATAAATATATTACTTTTCTTACCTAAAAATATGGATCTGCAACTGGATCTGGATCTGGATCTGAATATACTTCATGGAGAGAATTCGACAGAGCTCCGCTTCAAAATTTGCCAAACAGTGAAAATGACGTGGTGGGGGGTATATATAGGCCATGATTTTCTAGCGGTTATACAAGAATCGCTAGCAAATTCTAGCGGTTTAAGTAAAACCGCCAGAAATTTCTAGCTGTTACACTGCACCACCTCCTGTATTCAGCCACGTGTCACAACTCCTCGGGAAAAAAAAACTTTCTAGCGGTTTATCTTAAAACTGCTAGAAAGCTGGTTGAATTACTAGCAGTTTAGTAACCACTAGAGAATGGAACAACGATTTGCATTCTTTAGCGGTTTCATCATCTAAACCGCTAGAAAATAAAAGCTAGAAGTTTGGCACCAACTTTGCGCCAAAACGAGCAAACAATTTTGACGGTCACTTTCTAGCGGTTTACCTCTAACCACTAGAAAATTGTGGGCCCCACACTGTTTCTGGTCAAAGCGCTATGAATTTCTTGCAATTTGTTTGAGAACCGCTAGAAAAGTATGAATTTGTAGCGCTTTTGTTTAACAGCTCGAAATGTTCCGCTGGTAATTCTACTTTTTTTTTTGTAGTGTACGGATCATAGTTATACTTGCTCAAATTTAGATCTTTTTAATCAATTAAATTTTCAAACAGGGACTTTTAACCAAATTTTTTTTACATCAACGTGATTAGAGATGCTTTACAACAAACATCACGAAAAAAGTAATACCTATGGATGAATATATGTCTGGAGAGCCAATTCGATTTGTCAGCGGGTTAGTTTAGAGTGCTTATTAGTCATCATATGAAATAGATATCTTACCTTTTCATTTCACGCTTTTGGGTTAATAATTTTCCAACTGCGGACTCTTGTGCGTAGTTTAATGCTCTCAGGGGGTTAATCCTTGCTCTTATATTTGGTCTTCATCATTTTTAATTTTTTCCCAAAAAAAAAAAAGCCAGGTTATCTGAGACAAAAATTAGATAACAAGGATAAAGATTAAGGATTTAAACCCTCATGATGTATTAAAAGAGTGACTAATAAAAACTTCTTTGCTTCTTTGGGTGATTTTTTTTCCCTATTTCACTTTAAATTAAATTGTTGGGGGTTGCTTTAATGATATAAAATATAAAATACAGTAGTGTGCAGCGTTAGCGTCCTGATATTATTTTTCAATTGTATCTAACACTTTGATGTTATTTACGGTGTATTATTCAGCACACTAATATTACTTTTCTTCGTACTTCTAGCATTCTAATTTTATTTATAATTCATCCGATATCCTAAATCACAAATAAGGGGTGCATCTAGTATCTTAAATCATAAATAAAATTGAAGTGTAAAATGTAACTGAAATATCATAGCAAAGAGTGTTGGATATAGAGGAAAAAAGCAACTTTTACACTGACTAATAATAATCCTGCAACTTTTTCCAAAACCATGGGCCCAGTGAGCCGTTGGCGTGCTAGTTCTTTGTTATTTAAACGTTTCCCGCATCATCTGTTTCGAAGTATTGCTTATTGTGTGAAATAAAAATTTTGAAACGCATTCGTCGATAGTTTACATAAATTCTTAAAAGATTAAGAAGATATTGAGGTAAAACCAAACTATAATTCTAAAAGTAATTTTATAATATGTGAAATAAATATGTAAAAAAATTGTCTCTACTTACATAAAAGTACCTTTTAAAAGTGTTTTTAGGTAATCCAAACACCTCATAAATTGGAGAAGAGTTTAAATTGTTGGTAAAAATAATATTACTTTTGATTATAATTATAAGATCTTATTTACAGATTATAAATAAAGTTTTATAATTAGAAGGAAGGTAGTAACAGAGAGAGTTATTTATATGGAATGAATATAGAAACCCAGGATGGGACGCAGGTGAGATTCCCTTTCATGCAGACATAAGTTGACAATTTTTCTAATTTACTCCGTCAGTGTGGACCCCAAAAGCAATAGTTGTTGGCCATAAAATTTGTGTTTAAAAAATTAATTTCAACCTATTAACTATTGACTATTCCTGTTTGAATTTTCTATCCTTGCATTATTCTTCTCGTTGATTTGACTTGGCATCCCTTCACTTCGATTTTTTATGTTATAATGTAAGGCATTCCTTTTCCCCTCCTTTTTAAATTGGAAAAATGACAAAAAAAAGGACAGTAAAAATTATAAAACTCTAAATTAAGAATTCTCACAGATGTCTTATTATTTGTAAGTTAATTAATGTCAAATCTTAATTTAGAATTTTATAATTTTTATGGTCTTTATCTGTCATATTCTCTTTTAAATTTCAAAGTATACTTGCTCCCATTATTAATATAAAATAAATTAATTTTATATAAATATTCAAAGTTGATATGAAAGACGGGTTTTTACTTTTTAATATTGTAAGAAACATTCCTTCAAATAAATTGTTGCCAACGCTAGTTTCACTTGAGATCACCAATTGACATGTCCTTGCATCGAACGACACGCACGTCAATATATAATTAGATAGAGAGATTAGAAATCTTAGATATGCAGATTAAAAATAATTGTACTTGTTTCCTTAAATCAACGACATTTAACTTACAATTACATTTCCGTCTAAGGAGAGTATTACATTAAATATGCTTCCTCCTATATTTATTTCAAGCATTTAGTAACAACTTTTTGTAAATTAAGAAAGATGGTAATAATTAGGGTTTTTTTTTTTTTTTTTACCGGAAAAGCTAATATCATTAAGGAAGATCAAATTACAGACACTGTAACATAAAGCAGAAACGAAAGAACAACACCAACAGACACTACGAGGCAACAGGAACAAACAAAAAACAAGAAGACAACCGGCCTAAAACTTGCAGGAAGAAACTTGAAAGTGAGGAGGCTAACCATTACTCCACCATGATCAAAGAAAAGAGCAATAGAGGGTGGTTGTCCAAGGACTTGCTCTCCCGAGCCCACCCCCTTTGATGCCAATGCTGCAAAAACAGAAGCAGCTACAAAGACCCATTCTATGAAAGAAGGGCGAAAAGCTATCTGGAATTTGAGAACAAAAACCAGAGAACCAGTGATCATGGCACAAGTAAACCAGCATTCATCACTAACAAATTTAACCCACAGAAGGAAAAGATCACAAAGCCAACAAGACACCCACAAAAAGAAAGACAAAAGCAAGAAAAAGAACAGAATCCTAAAAACTGAACGAGGGGGCCTAAACTCCAAATGCTCCCTCAGAGATCCCCCAAATCCCTGGTAGCACCATAGGATCCTCCTCATGGTACTTGGGTGGCTGTAGGCCAGCCACCAAGCATCAGAGAAAAAGCCATCGGAGGACTGACTTGACCAGCGAACCAGCTTTGAGCACCTTCTTTCTTCCCTCTACTCAGATCAACCCAACGCTTCAGCTCATTAGTCCTGACATTCTGCAGAGATGAAAGCCCAACCATCCTTTTATTTCCAATCAATAGCTCGCAACATTGATTCCCGATACACATTGGGATTGCATTTCTCAGCCCCTGTTTCATCTCAACAAGAGAACTTCCCCAATCTCCCATTCCACCTACGCCGCTCACTAGCAGTCCTTGATCTAACAGAACCTTTTGCAGAGCACGGTGAAAGCCCTCTCCCACCATCGCAAGATGACTTGCCATGGAGGAGAACCAAAACGAAGACGCCGCTTCGACTAACCCTAGGAGAGAACCCTAGACTTCAAAGCGCACAGGAGGCGCTACTGATCATACATGGTAATAATTAGGGTTTAGTGAGAAGGGTTTGCCCAATTAGTATTCATGTCAAAAAGTGATACTTCAAAAAAAAATTATATTCATTGTTAAAAAATATCATATTATGAAATATATTAGATATCTTTAATAAGTATTTGTGGAAGTAGTCCAAAAATTGATGCCTCCATAAAGTCATATTTAACGATTAACTTCAAATGATTCATTCCCTCGATTGGTGTTTCAATTTTCCGCAAATGCATTATTTTGCTCTATTTCCACCCGTTGATTTGACCTAGCATTCCTTTAACTTAGTCAACAAAGTTTAGGCTCTATCTTGTATTTTGATATATAAAAATGAAGTTTCTTTTTAAATATTAAATGTATTTATAGAAAAGAGAGTTAATGACATATTCGGATAGATTAGGTAAATAACATAATTTTAATTTTAGAAAAATAATAATCAAGAAAAATAAAACGGTTTGAATTGAATGGGCTTCCCCCTTTTAAAATATTTTCTCTATGTTCACAACATTATATGCCTTGAGCTTCTCGAAACTTTGCATCTACATTTCCTTCAATGTTACCAATGGGAATTTTTAAGGCATGCTTGGATGGAGGAAAAGGTGAGAGGAAAATAGGAAGAAGGAATATTAGAAAAAACTTTTAAAATTGGTAAAAAATTTACTATTTTGGAGAGTTTTCTTCTTAGTATATATTCTTTCCTCATCCAAATAAAGGATTGGCCTGTTTCATCATAGTCCCAAAAAATAATAAGTAATATTGTTTCTGGAGGTTTCAAATACTACTAAATAATTTATTTGGGGAGATTATAAAAGTTAATAAACAAGTAGATATGACTGGAGAAATGGCGGTTAAGGTGGGTGACCCTCTTTCATTTAAACCTCTGACTTTGATGCTTTCGGGTGGACAAAGCTATTGAGGACACAGACCAAAACAGTCAGAAAGATGGGTCACGACGCTCTCTGACTTCTGGCAATCTCATTTGGCCTATTTATTTATCGTTTCAAGTTTCAACCGCCAATTTGTTTTGTTGCTTCCTAACTACTATTTCTGATATTATTTATGAGATTTTATTTATAATCTATAAACAAAATTTCATAATTAAAATAAGAGGTAGTATTTATTTTGTTTCAAGGAATTGGTCTGTGATTCTGTGAATTTAGAAGGACTGATTATTATTTAAGTGTTGACTAAAGAATACTAGCTCCAAACCTTAATGTAAAAACTAGTTGACTATCCTAAAATACTTTTGCTAAGCTAGAATTACTATTTTGTGAAATCTTTAATAAGTATAACTATTACAAGAATTATTTTTAAAAATAAATAAATATGAGAGACAAAGTAAATTGAGATTTTATATTTAGAACCAAATTAAAAGTCAAATTTGCTCTTATATTAAAAATCAAAAGTAGTATTTAACTATCTTTTTTTCCTTTTAATTTATTAGAACTAACATTTTGTTTACATTCTTCTTTTACCTTCTCAATCTCAACTTTTTTTTCTACCTCTAACTTCGGTGCAACCTTGATTCAGGTCTGTCTGGATAGTGTTTAAAAGTACTTGTAAACATATTTTATGTAATGGCTTGGTACCGCTTAAGTGAGGTCTCAAGTTCGAGCCTCAGCATATGCAGAAATCCCCGTTGGGAGACTTATCCACCACAGCCAAGTGCACGATGCGGGTCGGATCCAGATATAGTCGGAGCAAAGCTCCGGTGAACTGAGTGGGCAACAAAAAAAAAGTACTTGCAAACATATTTTATGTAAATTGAAATAAAATTCATCTCACATGCATATTTTATATTTTATAAATTATAATTAAAAAATTATTCGCAAACTATTCTATTCTAAACGGGTTCTCAGTTCCTCCGTAAGAAATCACTTCGTGTCCCAGCCGTGGCCGCATGTAGTCCTCTGAATTTAGTACAAATCAAATAATTATACGTCTGCTGGCAATTGTCGTCCTTTAATAAGAACCTATAGTTTTTCCTCCCCAGTCTGACAAAGCACTATCACTGGTTGGGAATTCAAGTGAAAACTGATGAATCCAAATAAATATAAATATTTTACAACTGCGTGCACTGTTTCTTTCATCGGTGATGAGCGGTCTTAGCTTTCTCTTTCCATAATCATCATTTTATCTCTTTAATTAGAACCTTCGTCACGCAAAAGTTAGTACGGGTTCCATTAATTATTGGTAATAGTTCTTATTCATTTTACGGTCTGGGAGTGTTCGTTTTGTAGATGACAAGACATGCCATCGTACTCGTATTTAATTTGGCACGAAATGATTAGAGAGTGAAAAATTCAAAAGGAAAAAATGCGGCAGGTAATCTACACGGTTAGTTGAGTCCTGATTCAGAATGATTGAGTTTAAATTTTGGACATATTTATGGTTTTGGAAGTCGATGATTTATATGCGTTCTTGTTCATAGACTCATCATTAGGATTCACTTAGATTGTACTCTTCCGATTCTTAATATAAGACCCATTTAACTAATTTGATTAGATTAAAAAAGTTAGGTAAGTTAGTTAATCATAAGAAATGTGACATGTTTTTTTCTAAAATACCATAATCATCTTTCTTAATACTTCATCTTCCTCTTCTACTTGATTATGGTTGAGAGAGTATCCGTAGAGATAATTTAAAGAAAATTGATAAACGTAAGAAATGGGTCTTATATTTAGGACAAAAACCAACTTAACAATTGAATGCTATATTAAGGACTGAAGGAGTAAACATGAAAATGTACTAAGATTAATTAATTAGTATTATGTTTTACTAATCATCCAGTAATTTAGAATTATATTATGATATGATATTGTAGAGAATTATATTTGAATATTATATTATCATATCTTAAAAGAATAAATCTAAGATAATAGGATTAGATTAGATCTGATAAGATTCTAGGTTTAGTTTAGGTTATGGTTTGCCTATATAAATGCTCATTCTCCACAGTATATAAGTATTTAAGTTTCGTAGATTTTTAATACAAATTAGCTTAATTTCTACCCTATATGAAGTTCTTAATCTCTCTGGATTTTGCTTAAATGCATATTAATATTCAGATATTTAATTATAGCTAACCATATCTAGTATAATAAGGCTTCTTGTTCCATACTGATATTAAGGGAAACATTTTCTATATTTAGCGTTTCGTCTAAAGGACAAGAGTTAGGATGCTTAAGCAATATGCATCACAAATTTATCAGACCTAGATCTTCCGGATGTGACATAGACATAGACGGTTTATATTTATGTTTTACTTTTTAAAAAAAAATAATGATTTCAATTGGTGTAAAATTAAAAATAGAGATAATTTTTAACTATTTTTTTTAAAAAAATTTATTAAAAAAAATTAAATCTAGACTCTAGCTGGAAATGCTCTCCAAAACCGGTCTACTCTAAAGTGGTGGGTGGGAGTTGGCAGATTGGTTTCAGACTCTCAGTTGGTAGGGTTTGGTTGTTGGATAGCATTAAGGGCTTGTTTGGTTTGAGGGGAGGGTAGGGGAGAGAGGGGAGGGTGAGATAGGGAAAAGGAGGAGAGGTTTTATCCTCACCTTGTTTGGTTTGATTAAAAAGAAAGAGAGAAAAAGATATTTAACGATCCTTTTTTTGGTTCAAGAAGTGGAGGGGATGGATAGTAATAATCAACTTATTATTTTACCCTTACATAGTAGTTTATATTTTTTATTGATATATTATATTAATTAATTTACATTTTAATTTAAATTATATAATTTAATGAAAATTCACTCTTTTCTTGTTAATATGTGCATTAAAAAATTGGTACAGTAATTTTTTATTATAATTAATATGACATTATATTTGAAATAATCAAATTAACAAATTTTATATGCTCTAAGAAAAATGAAATTTTATTCTCTTTAGGCTATCCTTTTTTTCAGCTTTAAAATATATTTAATAAATAATAAATTTGTAAAAAATTAATTTTATAATATTATAATATTATATTTTTAATTAATTTTTGTTATAATATTTTTTTAATTATAATAATTTATATTTATATTTTTACTTAGGATAATATATTTTTTATTTAAATAAATATTATAATAATACATTTGATGAGTAATAGTAGAATATTAAAAAAACCATAAGGTATGATGGTCCAAAAATTTAACTACCTTCCAAAAACCCCCAATTTGGAGGGGAGTTAAAATAGGGGGAGGAGAGGGGATATTTTGGCTTTCCTCCCCTTCAAAATTTTTAACCAAATGAGAGGAAGGGCTCATTTTTCCTCTCTTACCCTTCCCTCTAACCAAACAAATCCTAAAAGCTTCAATTTTATCTTTTCGAGAAAACGACGTCGTTTTATCGAGCGCTGGTCCTTATTGCAAGTTGCAACACGACCCGACCCATAACCTCCTATCCTATGCCAACCCAGTTTTTTTTTAACTCAATACGGCAAGTTGGCAACTAACTCAAACACCTAAATCTGATCCAAAAAGGCAATGTCGTCACAAGAAATTAAAATATTAAATCTTTATTTGGGACACAAGACGATAAGGACCTCGAATTCTGTTCTTAATCTTTATGGAAAGGAAGAAAGAAACCTGCAAGCAGATCTGAAAACAAAAACATTCATTCTTGGTCGGGGCTCAAATTGAGATCTATGGCTATGGCCTCCTTCTCTGCAACGATATCTACTTGCCGGGCGATCTCTTCCTCCAGCGACGCTCTCCAACCGCGATGCGATGCCGCCGTGCCTTCCTTCCGATCACTGCTGCTCTTAAAGTACTGAGCCGCCGCGTTCAGCCGGCGGAGGATCGTGCAGAACTCCTCCACCTCATCATCTGTCACGAGGCCATCCCGCGCCTTCTTCTTCTGGGTGGTGCCGGGAACGACGTCGTGAACTTCGTCGGCGTGAAGCTTCCTCTTCTCTCCTTCCGACATGAGTGAGGGATACAGTGGGTCGGATCGTAATAATGATAATGGTAGGTTGTATATAACCGTCACCCCCATTAGCATTCTTTGCTTTGCTTGGCCATTGGTTATTTCCAAAAAAAGAAAAAGCAATGCTACAGTACGGTCGGTTTCACGAGGCATCGGGATGGTTCCTCTGGGGGAGGCCCAATGGTCATCTGACACGTGTGTGGCTATTTGCGAGACATGCACTGGTGCGTGATGACGCTAGTTTGATTTCACACTAACGCCTGGCCCGAAAAAATGGGATTTCGCAACTGGGATCTCACGCTAACCCTTGTCATATCACCACTATGATATCTGCGTGAATGGTCATATTTCTTTAATGCCTTCCAATTATATTAATTATCTCTCATGATTATTTCTTATTATCATGAGATTTGTAGAGTTTTTTAAACAAAATTTAAATTGTAAACTTGTGAATATAATAGAGCAGATGCATCATGTATTCCCCAGTTTGAAAAAAGAATAAGAAATATCCTCTTTTACTTCTCTTCTTCCTAATTCTTTACTTATTTTTTTTAATTCTTTTTTCCAATCTTTCTTTATTTTTTTGTTGTTTTTGTTTTGCTGTTTTAACCTTAAAATAATAAGATTCTTTTTTAATTAAAAAAGCAAACACTAACAATTTAAGATTATACATGAGATCAAATTCATAATCTTCCAATTATGGGAAGCATCTATACCATTTGGTCACGAGACGTCTGCCGTAAAAGCTTTTTAAAACTCATGAGTGTTAAAAGAATTAATTGGAATTATATATCATCTTAAGTTTATTTGTTGTTTTGACAAGTTTCGAATGATATCTTTCAGTGTGTTAAATTTTTGTTTTACTCCTCTCATCCGTTTTTATAAAATTAAATTTCATGTGAAACTTTTTATTTGGTTAACTCATCTTGTATTGGTATGTTTTCTTCGCAAACCTTACCATTTTTTTAAACTTTGCTTTAATAAGTCTCCTAAATTTAGAAATGAAAAGAGCCTCCTAAAACTTCACAGTATTTTCAGTAAAAATAACTTCATGAGTATTCAGAATTTTAATTAAAATGATACTACCTCTTGTTCTTAATATAACACATAGTTTGACTTTTAATTTATTCTTAAATATAAGATCTTAATCTACTTCATCTTTCATATATATTTTTAAAATAATCGTTTTAATAGTTGTACATGTTAAATGTTTCATCAAACAACAGGTTTAGCTAATACACATAAATAAGAGCATTCTAAGAATGACAACACTAAGTTGTTACAAATAATTGATTCAACTAATTTTATCAATCTTTTCAGACTAGTCAATTAGGTCTTAATATAGGATTGGAGATAATATACTATGTCCTGAAGCTTGTTTAGAATTTTAACAAATTTCCAATGACATCTTTTAAATTTATTAAACCATTATTTAACTCTTTTCGTCTCTTTTTATAAGATAAGATAGGCAACAGCTGGGTATATCTATTTATAAAATAATTTACAACGTCGACGTCTAAGCACTAATTAATGTCTTTTTTGTATATCAAAAATGCCCTTTGAAAAAAAATGATGCTTTTAATTAAAGGAAAGGATCACATTTAAGCCCATTTAAAAACCCATTTAAATAGGAAAAATCGATTTAAAGCCAGCTAGAATATGTTACTTTATAAGGAAGAATGGACGACGAAGCAGAGCGGAAGCGGAGAGAGAATTGGATTAGCATGGAGGGCGAGGGAGGGAGGAGAGGGAGGAGGGATTTTTAAGGTTGTCGAAGTCGGAAGGGTGATGGGAGGGGGGATGACATCATATTGGTGACGCTTCTTTCCCCGACTGAAAGTGAACTTTCAGCGGCGACAAAAGTGTCGTCACTGAAAGTAGACCTTCAGCGGTAACTTTTTTTGTCGCCACTAAAAGTGTAATATAATAATATATTTTATTTTATAATATTAATAAACAAATTCAATCTGGCTCAGCGGCAAGAAGATTGGACATGAAAAGAGGCGGTCACGAGTTCGAACCTTGAAGAAGACACATTTAAGGTGAAAATATTTGAACGATGACGTGGCGAGAAGGAGTGATGTGGCAATGATGAGGCGGTCGGTGGTGATGATGTGGCCATCGATGAAGATGACGTGGCGACCGATGGTGATGATGTGGCGGCCGGCGACGATAAATGTCGCCACCAAAAGTGTCTTTCAGTGGCCACATTATTGTCGCCACCGAAACTTTTAGCGGCAACTTTTTTAGTCGCCACTGAAAGTTTTCAGCCACGGCTGCTACGACAACGACTTTTCAGCGACGACTTGTCGCCACTGAAAGTCAATTTTTTCGTAGTGATCCTTGCTCTTATATATTTGGTCTTCACCGTCATTTTTTTTTATTTCCCAAAAAAGTCAGGTTATCTGAGACAAAATTAGATGACAAGGATAAAGATTAAGGATTTAAACCCTCATGATGTATTAAAAGAGTGACTAATAAAAACTTCTTTGCTTCTTTGGGTGATTTTTTCCCTATTTCACTGTAAACTAAATTGTTGGGGGTTGCTTTAATGATATAAAATATAAAATATAGTAGCGTGCAATGTTTAGCATCCTGATATTATTTTTCAATTGTATCTAGCACTTTGATGTTATTCAGAGTGCATTATTCAGCACAGTAATATTACTTTTCTTAGTACTTCTAGCATTCTAATTTTATTTATAATTCATCCAATATCTTAAATCACAAATAAGGGGTGCATCTAGTATCTTAAATCATAAATAAAATTGAAGTGCAAAATGTAGTTGAAATATAATATCAAAGAGTGTTGGATATAGAGGAAAAATAATATCAGGATATTAGAAGTGGTATAAATAAAATTAAGATACTTGATAGAAAAATAACATGAGAATGCTAGATCTCACTTTGTCCTAAAATAAATGTAGGGACTTATATTTTGTAACAAAGAATGCAATTTTTACACAGACTAATAATAATACTGCAACTTATTCTAAAACTATGGGCCAAGTAAGACATTGGCGTGCTAGTTCTTTGTCATTTAACGTTTCCCCTATCATCTGTTTCAAAGTATTGCTTATTTTGTGAAATAAAAATTTTGAAACGTATTCGTTGATAGTTTACATAAATTCTTAAAAGATTAAGAGGGTATTTAGATAAAAACTAAACCATAATTTTAAAAGTGATTTTACAATATATGAAATAAATGTGTGAAAAAATGGTCTCTATTTACGTAAAATACTTTTTAAAAGTGTTTTTAGACAATCCAAATACCTCATAAATTAGAGAAGTGTTTAAATTGTTGGTAAGAATAATATTATTTCTGATTCTAATTATAAAATCTTATTTACAGATTGTAAATGAATTCTTATAATAAGGAGAAATGTAGTAATAAAGAGAATTATTTATATGGAATGAATATAGAAAGCCGGGATGCGACGCTGGTGACTATAATAAGGAGAAATGTAGTAATAAGTTGACAATTTTTCTAATTTGCTCCGTCAGTGTGGACCCCAAAAGCAATACTTGTTGGCCATAAAATTTGTGTTTAAGAAATTAATTTCAACCTATTGACTATTCCTGTTTGAATTTTCTACGCTTGCATTATTCTTCGCGTTGATTTGACTTGGCACCCCTTTCGATTTTTTTTATGTCATAATGTAAAACATTCCTTTTCCCCTCCCTTTTAAATTGGGAAAATGGCAATAAAAAAAAGACAGTAAAAATTATAAAACTCTAAATTAAGAATTCTCACAGATGTCTTGTTATTTATGAGTTAATTAATGTCAAAACTTATTAAAGTATTATATCAAATCTTAATTTAGAATTTTATAATTTTTACTGTCTTTATCTGTCATAGTCTTTTTCAAAATGCAAAGTATACTTGCTCCCATTATTAATATAAAATAAATTAATTTTATATAAATATTCAAAGTTGATATGAAAGGCGGGTTTTTACTTTTTAATATTGTAAGAAACATTCCTTCAAATAAATTGTTGCCTTGAGATCACCAATTGACGTGTCCTTGCATCGAACGACGCGCACGTCAACATATAATTAGATCGGCACAGGGCCTCTCCATTTCATTTTTTCTCCATTTCCCTAATCCTCACCTTTCATTTAATCTACGGCTAAAAAAACGCAAAGGCACATGGCATTTCATATCTTGACATCACACCCTATAAAACTCTCTCTTTTCCATTTCTTTTTTTTTTTGTGCACTCACTCTCTACTCTCTCCTCCCTTTTAATCTTCTTCTCTTGTTCTCTCTCTACATTCTCACTCCATATTATTAATTATAGGTAAAAATTAGAATAATAAAAATTTTACACAAAAAAACAATAAAACTATAAAAAAGTTGCACGACATTCAATTAAGATAGTAGAAAAAATCAGTTAAAAGAAGGCGGTATAAAATTGTTGTTTACTTGTTTTGTTTCTTAAGTTTAGAATAATGACAATTTTTTGCTAGCAAATCAAAAAAGAATAATGACAATTTTTTTAAGATAACAGTTTTATTGTTTTTATGGTATTGGCGTGTTGCTCAGAAAAAACAAAGTGGACTAATGCAATATTTTCAGAAAGTGATAAATAAATTAATATGTTGTCCTGCACTTTAAAAAATTATACCATTTTATCTCTATTTATAAATCACTTGTATTCCAAACTTGTAAATCAAGAGATGCATTAAATTTATAATTTTTTTTCATATTTGCCTTATTAAAAAAGGTATTAAAAATATGTTTATCACCTATTCACTTTATTACTCTTTGTATTTATTAAGTCAATAGGACAACATTAAAAAAATTTATTAATTACTTAATAAGTGACTTATATTTAGGAACAATCTTTTTCTCTACAATTGATTTATAAATAAAAATAGAGTAATAGTGTTTTAAAACCCAGGTTTAAAACCTTTTTATAAATAATAAGCTAAAAACCTGGCCAGGAGAGAGTAAGAGAAAGGAAAAAAAAAAAAAAAAGAATAGAGAGAGAAAGCGTGGGGGAAGGGAGGGAGTTTTATAGTGTGTGATACAAAGGTATTAAATGTCATATGTTTTTGCATTTTTTTAGCCGCAGATTATATAAAGGGTCAAGATTAGAGAAGTGGAGGGAAATGGATGTAAAAGAAAAGAAGAGACCCCGCGCGGATAATTAGATAGAGAGATTAGAAATCTTAGATACACAGGTTAAAAATAATTGTACTTCTTGCCTTAAATCAACGACATTTAACTTACAATTACATTTCCGTCGAAGGAGACTATTACATTAAATATGCTTCCTCCTATATTTATTTTAAGCATTTAGTAAAAACTTTTTATAAATTAAGAAAGATGGTAATAAGTAGCTTTTTTAAAAATAAAATATTACATTACTCTCAATAAAAATTATCAGTGAGAAGAGTTTGCCCAATTCGTATTTATATCCAAAAGTAATACTTCAAAACAATATTACATTCATTGTAAAAAAAATATATTATATTATGAGATATATTGGACATCTTTATAATAAGTATTTGTGGGAGTAGTCCAAAAATTGATGCCTCCGTAAAGTCATATTTAACGATTGGCTTCAAGCGATTCTCTCCCTTGATTGGTGTTTCAATTTTCCACAAATGCATTTATTTTAGTCCATTTCCGCCCATTGATTTGACCTAGCATTCCTTTAACTCAGTCAACAAAGTTTAGGCTCTATTTTGTATTTTGATATATAAAATGAAATGGAACAAGAAAGAAACTAAATGAAATGAAGTTCCTTTTTAAATATTAAATGTATTTATAGAAAAGAGAGTTAATGAGATATTCGGTTAGACTAGGTAAATAACATAATGTTAATTTTAGAAAAATAATAATCAAGAAAAATAAAACGGTTTGAATTGAATGGGCTTCCCCCTTTTAAAATATTTTCTCTATATTCACAACATTATATGCCTTGAGCTTCTGGAAACGTTGCATCTACATTTCTTTCAATGTTGTCAATGGGAATTTTTAAGGCACGCTTGGATGGAGGAACAGGTGAGCGGAAAATAGGAAGAAGGAATATTAGAAGAAACTTTTAAAAATGGTAAAAAAATAACTATTTTGGAGAGTTTTCTTCTTAGTATATATTCTTACCTCCTCAATTTTTTCTCATCCAAATAAAGGTTGTTTATGGAGGTTTCAAATACTACCTCTGATCATTAATATAAGATCCTGTTTGATTTTTATTTTAGTCATAAATATAAGACTCCAATTCACTTTGTCTCTCATATTTACTCAATTTTTTTCCAAGATAATCCTTCTAATAATTATAGTTATAGTTAATACACTAAATTAGTAAGGATATTTTAGGAAAGACAACGCCTTTCTAGAACAAATAACTAACTCAACTTACTTTTTTAATCTCTTTAAATTAGTCAATTAGCTCTTATAATTAAGACCGGAGGTAATATTACAAAATACTCCTCCGGTCCTTATTATAAGACCCAATTTGACTTTTTATTTGGTCCTAATTATAAGACCCAATCCATTTTGTCTCTTATATTTATGTATTTTTTTCCAAGATAATCCTTCTAATAATGATAGTTTTAGCTAATATACTTAATTAGCAAGGATATTTTAGGAATGACAATACTTATTTATTATAAATAACCAACTTAACTTACTTCCTTAATTTTCTCAAATAAATCAATTGGGTCTTATAATTAGGACCGGAGGAGTAATTTATTTGGGGAGACTATAAAAGTTAATAAACAAGTAGACATGAAGGAAGAAATGGCGGTTAGGGTGGGTGACCCTCTTACATTTAAACCTCTGACTTTGGTGCCCGCGGGTGGACAATGCTATTCAGGACACAGACCAAAAAAGTCAGAAGGATGGATCAGGACGCTCTCTGACTTCTGGCAATCTCATTTGACCCATTTATTTATCATTTCAACCGTCAATTTGTTTGTTACATCCTAAATAATATTTCCGTTTTTATTTATAAGATTTTTTTTATAATCTACAAACAAAATTTTATAATTAAGACTGGAGATAGTACTTATTTTGTTTCAAGGAATTTGTCTGTGATTCTGTGAATTTAGAAGGACTGATTATTATGAAGTTTTGACTAAAGAATACTACCTCCAAACCTTAATATAAGAACTAATTGACTAATTTAAGTAAATTAAAGAAATTTGTTAAATTAGTTATTTGTAATAAATAGGTGTTGTCTACCCTGGAGTACCCTTACTAATCATGTGTATTAGTTAAAACTACTATTTTGTATAATCTTTAATATGTACAACTAGTATAAGAACTATTTTAAAATAAATAAATAAATATGAAAGACAAAGTGGATTAAGATTTTATATTTAGAACCAACTTAAAATTCAAATTAGCTCTTATATTAAAAAGAAAAAAGTAATTTCTCTGTCCCTATAGTTTGCATGAGTTTTGCAACAGGTCCCTGAATTTTTTTTTTTTCATTTTATAGGATCCTTTGAGTTTACTCTGTTAGTTCCTTTAGTCCTTCATCTCAAAAACCGTTAAATAAGCAGTGACGGTGTTAAAATTTCCTTTAGATCAATTTGAGGTGGCAAATAGCTGGCAATATTTTACAAGTGGACTCTAACTAAAAATCTAGGTGGAAGTAGTTAGTGTCTGGGAAAAAATAAAGTCTTGCATCGAAGAAGCCACGCACTAGAGCATCGTCTTCTGTTTATTCCATTGATCTTCACTGTTGTCAAGGAGCTTCAGCAGATTACAAAATACTAGAAATGAAGTCCCAAATCCCCATAGATTCAAAATATATGATGCACCCACAAAACCTATTCATTGTTCAAGCCTTCAAGGTTCTGCCGCCGTTAACCCCTTTCTAGAACACAAATCCTTTTAAAAAGTTTGGCCATATTTCAAGACACAATAGCTGGGATATGATAGGGACAAAACTTTGAGGCTGGGTTGAAAAAACTCGAAATTTGACGGAATGAGATACGGATGTTACTGAACCCATGGTTCGATGGTTTTGGATTCACAATCAGAGAGTCCAGTTTCAGATTTTAGCTTCCTGTTTTCATAAACTTTAGCTTCGTAGAATCTAGAAAGGAATCAATTTCAGGTTCGATAGGGTGTTATGCTTTCGAGATTCGAGCACTTCGTTCTTGCCCTTCTTTCCTTCGTCTTCGTTCTGGTTCACCCTAATCTATTTGATATTCTGCTTGTATTTGATAGTTCTTGTATTTAACACAAGCATTTTTTTCCCCACATCAACCTCAAAAGATGCCACCTCAGATTGATCCAACGAAATCTTTAACATTGTTACTACTTATTTAACAGTTTTGAAGATGAAGGACTAACAAAGTTGACAGAGTAAATTTAAAGAACCTCATAAAAAGGAAAAAAAATTGAAGGACCTAATTCAAAGCTTGTGCAAACTATAAGGACTTGGAAACTAATTTTCCCAATTAAAAACCAAAAGTAGTATTTAACTATCTTTTTTTCCTTTTAATTTATTAGAACTAACATTTTGTTTACATTCTTCTTTTGCCTTCTCAATCTCAACTTTGTTTTCTGCCACTAACTTGCGTGACTCTTTTAGCAACCTTGATTCATGTTTGTTTGGGATAACCTTTAAAAGTATTTATAAGCATATTTTTCCTAAACTGAAATAAAATTCATCTCACAGGTTTATTTTATATTTTATAAATTATAATTAAAAAGTTACTTATAAATTATTTTAGAAAAAATTAATTCGTAGGTCCTTATAGTTCACTTCAATTTTGAATTAAGTCCTTATAGTTTATTTCTTTTGAATAGGGCCCTTGTATTTTGATCCATTAAGCCCATCCATTTTCAAAGGTTAACACCGTGAAGTTTTGATGATGTAGAGGCTAACTAAACTGACATGTGGATAAAGAAACATGAGTTGGCACCACATGGATTAATTTTGATGATAGGTGGATAATAAAGTGATTAAGAAGCCTGTAACTAAGACCATCGTGATAAGTCGATTCAGGAAACCATCACATTTCTGCCCTCTTGCTAATTTTGCAACCAGTTGCAGAACATTCAGTTTTGGTTTTCATTGGGTGCGGATATTATCAACGAAGAAGCCAACAATGTGAGCAGATAATAAAATCAGAAATTTTAATTTATATATGAAACATGACTCTTTAATTTTCCTCTTCAATTGTTGATTTACATATGATTACTGTTTTCGCCATTAAATTGTATTCAACATGCAGCTAAGTTGGGACATCATCCTCTTCAATACAAGTTTTGACAATTTCAATTTCTTACCATGATTTACTTTTTTAATCTTCAATTGCTAACCAGCTAAGGACTTAAGCTTGATAGTATAGGATATGCTAAATAGTATGGGAGCTATCGAGTTTATATCAGAAGTTTTGAAAACTTAATTAAGATCCACCAAAAAAATAAAACTCTCACTGCAAGAAAATTAAAGAAGAGAAACAAAAATATAGCAATAAATGGTAGATTAAGATATAAGAATGGTCGAGTGGTACTTGATGACATATAGCACCGTGAAATTTAAGAGTAATTTCCTTGTATCATGATTGCAATTGAAAGCAAGGAATTCCGCAGCGGGAGTCGGAAACTAAAGACCTAGAAACAATAACCCTTGATTTTTTTCCATGTTTACCTGAAAATTTTAGAAGTAAAATAATTTTAATATTATATTTTTAACATCTTAGCTGGCCATGAAAGCATATTATTAGTCACATCGTCAAAACTTAATAGTGTTATAACAGTGCTGACCCTTAAGGATTGATGGGTTTAACAAATCAAAGTGTAAGGGTCTGATTTTTTTTAAAAAAAACTATAGGGATTTGATTTAAAATTAAAGTAAATTATAAGAACTCATGAAGTAATTTTTTATTATTTTATTTTAAACAGGTTCAGAGTTCCTCCGTAAGAATCCCTTCGTATCGCAGCCGTGGTAACATATAGTCCTCTGAATTTAGTACAAATCAAATAATTGTACGTCTACTGGCAATTGTCCTCTTTTAATAAGAACCTATAGTTTTTCCCCCAGTCTGACAAAGCACTATCACTAGTTGGGAATTGAAGTGAAAACTGATGAATCCAAATAAATATAAATATTTTACAACTGTGTGCACTGTTTCTTTTATCAGTGATGAATCTTAGCTTCCTCCCTTCGCAATCATCATTTTATCTCTTTAATTAGAACCATCGTTACACAAAAGTTCCTACGGATTCCATTAATTATTGGCAATAGTTCTTATTCATTTTACTGTCTGGGAGAGTGTTCGTTTTGTAGATGACAAAACATGCCATCGTACTGACATTTAATTAGGCACGAAATGATTAGAGAGTGAAAAATTGAGAAGGGAAAAATGCAGCAGGTAATCCACGCTATTAGCTGAGCCATACTTCAGAACGATCGAGTTGAAATTTTGGACGTCAAGTTCAGGTGAAATATTTACGATTGTGGAAGTCGATGCTTTACATGCGTTCTTGGTCAAAGACTCAAAGATTAATTAATTAGCATTTTGTTTTATTAATCATCTAGTAATTTAGAATTATATTAGGATAAATTATGTTTGAATATTATATTATCATATCTTAAAAGAATAAATCTAAGATACTAGGATTAGATTAGATCTGATAAGATTTTAGGGTTAGTTTGTTAGGTTATGGTTTGCCTATATAAATGATCATTTTCCACAATCTATATGTATTTAAGTCTAGTAGATTTTTAATACAAATTAGCTTAATTTCTACCCTATATGAAGTTCTTAATCTCTCTGGATGTTGCTTAAATGCATATTAATATTCAGACATTTAATCGTAGCTAATCATATCTAGTATTCCTCCGATCCTTAATATAAGACCTATTTAACTGATTTAATTAGATTAAGAAAGGTGGGTAAGTTAGTTAATTATAAGAAATATGACATGTTTTTCTTAAAACATCATAATCATTTTTCTTAATATCTTCTCTCTCTCACTTACCTGATTATGGTTGAGAGAATATCTATATGGGTGATTTACGAAAAACTGATAAATATAAAAAATAAGTATTATATTTAGGACCAAAATTAACTTAATAATTAGTTTCTATATTAAGGACTGGAGGAATATAATAAGGCTTCTTGTTCCATACTGATACTAAGGGAAACTTTTTCTATATTTAGGGTTTCGTATAAGAGAAAAGAGTTAGGATGCTTAAGTAATATGTACCACAAATTTATCAGATCTAGATCGTCCAAATCTGACATAGACGGTTTAGATTTTTAAAAAAAATAATTATTTAATTGGTGTTAAATTAAAAATAAAGATAATTTGTAACTATATTTTTTTAAAAAAATAATTTTTATTTAAAAATATCAAATCTAAATTGACCAGATACCGCAGGTGCTCTCCAAAATCAGTCCGCTCTAAAGTGGCGGGTGAGAGTTGGCAGATTGGTTTCAGACTCAGTTGGAAGGATTTGGTTGTTAGGTAATTGGATAGGATTTGCATTGGGTGCTCATCACTTTTGATGAGCACCCAATACTCATCGGACCTGGACCGTCCAAATCTGATCTGGACGGTCCAGATTTATTTTTATTTTTATTTTTAAAAATAATTATTTTAATAGGTATATAATAAAAAATAAAAATAATCTTTTAACTATCATTCTTTAAAAGTGTAGTTTTCTATATTTTAAGATAATTATTTAAAAATATTAAATTTGGACTGTCCAGATTGCTCATTAAGTGATGAGCATTGGCTGCATTAAAAGGCTTCAATTTTGCCTTATCGTGAAAACGACGTCGTTTTTTTCAGCGGTGGTCCTAACTGCAAGTTGCAACACGGCCCGACCCCTAAACTCTTATCCTATGCCAACCCAGATTTTTTTTACTCAATATGGCAAGTTGGCAACAAACTTAAACACCTAAATCTGATCCAAAAAGGCAATGTCGTCACAAGAAATTAAAATATTAAATCTTTATTTGGGACACAATAAGAAAATAAGGATCTCGAATTCTATTCTTCATCTTTATGGAAAGGAAGAGAGAAACCTGTAAGCAGATCTGAAAACAAAAACATTCATTCTTGGCTGGGGCTCAAATTGAGATCTATGGCTATGGCCTCCTTCTCTTTAACGCTATCTGCTTGCCTGGCGATCTCTTCCTCCAGCGACGCTCTCCAACCGCGATGCGTTGCCGCCGTGCCGTCCTTCCCATCACCGCTGCTCTTAAAGTACTGAGCCGCCGCGTTCAGCCGGCGGAGGATCGTGCAAAACTCCTCCACCTCATCATCTGTCACCAGGCCCTCCCGCGCCTTCTTCTTCTGGGTGGTGCCGGGAACGACGTCTTGAACGTCGTCGGCGTGAAGCTTCCTCTTCTCTCCTTCCGACATGAGTGAGGGACACAGTGGGTCGGATCGTAATAATGATAATGGTAGGTTGTATATAACCATCACCCCCATTAGCATTCTTTTTTTTTTTTTTTGATATACACCCCATTGGCATTCTTTGCTTTGCTTGGCCATTGGTTATTTCCAAAAAAAAACACAAAGAAAAAAAAAGGGAATGCTACGGTACGGCCGCTTTCACGCGGCATGCGGATGGTTCCGTCTGGGGGAGGCCCGATGGTCATCTGACACGTGGGTGGCTATTGACGGGAAATGCATTGGTGCGTTATGACGCTAGTCTGATTTCACACTACCGCCTGGCCCAAAAAAATGGGATTTCATACTAACCCTTGTCATATCACCAACATGATGTCAGCGTGCATGGTCATATTTCTTTAGTTTTACTTGTGGTCCTAATTATAAAAACTAGTTGATTAATTTAAAGAGATTAAGTAAAAAATTAAGTTAGTTATTTGTAATAAATATATGTTGTCTTTTTTAAAATATCCTTGCTAATTAAGTGTATTGGCTATAATTATTATTGTTAGAAAGACTATCTTGGAAAAAATATTTAAATATGAGAGATAAAGTGGATTGGGATCTTATATTTAATACTAAAATAAAAGTCAAATAATGTCTTATATTAAAGATCGGAAGTAGTACCTGCCACTTATCTTTATTATCTCTCATAATTATTTCTTATTATCATAAGATTTGCAGATTTTTTTTATAAAAAAATTGAAATTGTAAACTTGTGAATATAACAGAGCAGATGCATCATGTATTCCCTAGTTTGAAAAAAGAATAAGAAATATCCTCTTTTCCTTCTCTTCTTCCTAATTCTTTACTTATTTTTTTATTCTTTTTTCCAATCTTTCTCTATTTTTTTTTGTTTTTTGTTTTTTGCTGTTTTAACCTTAAAATAAGAACATTCTTTTTAATTAAAAAAAACAAACACTAAAAACTTAAGATTATACGTGAGATCCTAGGTCTTCCCATTCCTTCATCTGGCTTATGTTCTTCATGTAGCATTCAGACTGAATGAGATCAAACTCATGATCTTTTAATTATGGAAATCATCTGTACCGTTTGGTCACGAGATGTTTGCCGTAAAAGCTTTTTAAAACTCATGGGTGTTAAAAAATTAATTGAAATTATATATGCTCTTAAGTTTATTTGTTGTTTTGACAAGTTTCTAATGATATATTTCAGTGTGTTAAATTTTTGTTTTACTCCTCTCATCCGTTTTTATAAAATTAAATTTCGTGTGAAACTTTTTATTTGGTTAACTCATCTTGTATTTGTATGTTTTCTTTTCAAACGTCACCATTGTTTTAAACTTTGCTTTAATAAGTCTCCTAAATTTAGAAATGATACGAACCTCCTAAAACTTCACAGTATTTTCAGAACAAATAACTTCATGAGTATTCAGAATTTTAGTTAAAATGATACTACTTCTTATTTTTAATATAAGATCTAGTTTGACTTTTCATTTGGTTTTAAATATAAGATCCTAATTCATTTTATTTTTCATATTTATCTATTTTTTTCAAAATAGTCATTGTGGTAGTTGCACATGTTAAATGTTTCATCAAATTATAGGTTTAGTTAATACACATAAGTAAGAATATTTTAGGAATGACAACACTAAGCTATTACAAATAACTAATTCAACTAATTTCATCAATCTCTTCAAATTAGTCAACTAGATCTTATATTAAGAATTGTAGATAATATAATATGTTCTAAAGCTTATTGGGAATTTTAATAAATTTCCAATGACATCTTTTAAATTTATTAAATTATTATTTAACTCTTCTCGTCTCTTTTTATAAGATAAAATAGGCAAGAGTTGGGTATCTCTATTTATAAAATAATTTACAACGTTTAAGCACTAATTAATATGTTTTTTTTTCCAAAAATGCCCTTTGAAAAAAATGATGCTTTTAATTAAAGGAAAGGATCACATTTAAAGCCCATTTAAAAACATATTTAAAAAGGAAAAATCCATTTAAAGCCATGTAGAATATGTTACTTCATAAATAGGAAAAAGACAATAATATGTTTGGTGGGGGGAATATAATATAATTGATGGATGATGCATGAATTTGGATAATCCCAACTGGTGATCTGAACTTGATGATAAAATAAGTATTCGATAAATAGGATGTTATCACACCAAATCATTTTTCTCTTTTTGTCTTTGAATTTTAATGGCCCTCTTTGAATTTAACGCCACAAGAATTGCAGCAGTAATTTGAATGCATCTTATGAAAACGGCGTAAAGGAAAAGAGAAAGCAATCGTGTTTTTATGTTGTCTCACCATCTACTTCAAAGGATCCCAACCTTTTGACATATAGATAGATAAGTCTAATACATGTGTCTCAAAACAGTTTGAACACATCAAGGAATTTTGTTGGGGTAATACCATTTGTAATTATAAAAATTTGATCTTATTTTGATATTAGTTGCTAACATTTGAAACTAAAATATTTTTGTTTCAAGGACAAAAAAGATTTAGACAAAACAAAATGAGATCAAATTTTAAGCATTAAAATCACTAGCTTCAAATTTCAAAGATTAAGGGTGTGTTTGGCAAGCACCCCAAACCATGGTTTGGGAAAAATGTTAGCCAAACACCCTTAAAAAAATCAAAACCATGGTTTGGGTTCAAAACCATGGTTTTGAGAAAAGCAGAAATTTTTTACTTTTAAAGGAAAAAGGGGAGAGTGTGAGAGCCTATAGGATATGTATCTTGTAGTTTTTTTATAAACATATTTTTTGTAAATATATTTAATCTTATATCTTATAAATATATATACATATTAATTA
The DNA here is from genome assembly GCF_004799145.2 of Neltuma alba. Lineage (NCBI taxonomy): Eukaryota > Viridiplantae > Streptophyta > Magnoliopsida > Fabales > Fabaceae > Neltuma > Neltuma alba. The sequence goes on along the minus strand of NW_021633053.1, from coordinate 40,981 downwards.
TTTATTAATTATATTATCTTATATATTATTAATATATGTTAATAAAAAATATATTATTAACTATTTTATTCCTTCAAATTAAAATATATCATAAAATATATTTTTTCTATAATTATCATATTAATTTATGCCAATTTGTATATATAAAAAGTACTTCTAATAACAACTATCCAAATACTCACACTTCTCAAAATCACTTTTTCACAAAATCTATTCTTCTCAAAATCTATTTTTTTCAGAATCTATTCTCCAGAAGCTATTCTCCAAACCATGGTTTGGTTTCATCCAAACACACCCTAAAATCAAAACAAGATCAGACTACATGATATTTTTGTTTTTGGTCACAAGGGATACACTAACACAACACACACTCCTCCACGGGATCGAACCCGCTTGGTTCCACAGATTATTGGCAACTTCATGAATTAAAGATGAAATTGACTCTTTTTTTTTGGGTGGGCCTGGGACCATTGCCTAAATGGGCCTGGTGCCTCCACCCGGATTGTACTTGGATAGTAATATTAAAGACGGCATTACTGCTTTTTTTTTTGGGGTATAAAAACATCTTTTTCTATAGAAATAAAAAAAAAAAGAAGGCGATCAAAGATAATTGTGTTTGATTTTCCATGTCCTGTTCTTACTAGTTGAATATAAAAATATGTCGAAAAGTTGAATTAGTCCAGGTGGTTAATTTGTGGTTTGTAATGTTAATCAACTAGTTTGTTTGGGATCTTTAAACATTTTATGAGAAGTCATGTATATCATAATATTGAAAGTAAGGAAATGGGGAAACATACTAAAGGGTTAAATACAATTTGATTAAACTAAAATGAAGAATTGGAATTGGTTCCTTTTAGATTCACGATCTGAAGATTTTTCTCTTTTGCTTCCTTTTTTTTTGGGGGGTGGGGGAGGGAGAGGCTCATAACCGTTAAAAACTGACGGGATGAACGGGCTGTTCAATGCGACAACCATAGTTTTTGAAGCCCACTATATGTTATTGGGCTATGATCAGGGCCTCCCAATCAGTTCTTGGGCCGGAACTAAATAAAAGCCCATATATAATACCCAGTAATTAAGCGATTTTGAATTTTCTTCTAAGCAACACTGTAGGTATAATTTATCCCATTATTATTAGACCCCTTTTTGGGAGTTTTTCTTAGGGGTTTTTTGGCTTAACAAAAAGTACCTTTAAAAAATATTTTCATATGAGTCGAGATAAATTTTTTTTACATACTTTGTATGCCATAAAATTATTTTTAAAATTACGATTGGGTTTACACTCAAAAATCATTTTAATCATCACCCGTGCAGATGCTGTACACACTTTTGGACTAACAACTTCATACTCAAATGAAAATGTAAAGGAGGCGTTTTTCAGTTATTACTTATGACTTATGAGGATAATAAATTATAAATTTATAAAATGTAGATAAATTGGGTTGGCTAGAATTAGAGAGACAAGTCCCTTTCCTTTCGAAGGAGCAAAGCGGTTCTGAAAAGAAGGCACGAAGCTGATGATGTGTCAGAATTGGCGGTCGCAGGCACTGCCACGTCTCATGTAAAAGTCACCAAAAATAGCATGCAGGAGACAGCGAGATACTATTACTTTATTTTTTAAAAAAAGAAAAACAAAAACAAAAACAAAATGAGCGATAGGAATGGGACGGCTCAGAGTTTTGAAGAAGAGGTCCTCGTCACCGCGGACGTCGACATTCTCAGGGACACATGTCTCCACGGCGAACACGTGTCTGTCGACTTTTGGCGGCACGACCGGGAATGTGGGTATTTTGGCGCCAAAAGTGGGCCCCACTTTCCCGCTAATTGGCGGGAAACGGAAGCAATCCTTCCTCGGTCCACTCACCGCATCCCACGTGTCTTTTCCTCACTCCCTCTTTTCTCCTTCTCACCTCTCAACCACACTGCCCTGTTCCCCCTACGCTTGCGCTGATACGCTCCTCCTGCTCTTTCCTCAAAATATCACCCCCCCTAATTTTTTTTAAAAAAATATCTTCTTCTTTTTTTGTTTTATCTTTTCAATTTTTGGTAGGGAAAATGCAGAAATTTTCAAATCAGATTTAATTCTCATACTTTAACATGTTTTAACTACACCTAACTTCTTAATTACACATTTACGTAAGAATTCCTAATTTGGAATCACGCAATTTAGAAGTTCTTTTCTGTCAATTTTTTTAAATATTCAACATTTAAAGATAATTGAAATTATTTTCATGCAATACATGAGATGACCAATACCCTCATAACTCAGCATGAGCATTGTATGCTGTAGGGGGGAGGTGAGGAGTTAAATTTGGCTCATAATTTTAATAGATGCAATGACAACTCATAAACCTAAAAATAAAGTACCAACTGAAAAATAATAAAATATAATTCAACATATTCAATAATTTAGGGGAGGAAAGAATATACAGGCGACGAAACAAAGGGATCTTTAAATTTATGGGCAAAAGTGGCGGTTTCAAAGACGAGAGAAATAGGAAGGAAAAGGGATGATTAAAATATAGCAATAATAAAATAAAAAGAGAGAAAATGATGGCCGATCATGTCATTTGGATGCGAGAGGCATGGGACATGGAAGGACATAGGAAAATATCTTGTGGGACAGGGAGGATCTGAGAGACACGCGCTTTTGTCTTTCCACAGTGAAAGTGGGATTTCCCAAAAGTTGGCTCCTTCGATGCTGCAGTCAACCGAAACCAGGGAGTCTCCCATCCTTTCACGGTCGCACAAATTTACCGCTCAAGACCATATTTATGAATAAAAAAATATTTAATTGGAAATCAAATTATATTTTTAAAAATAATTTTATAATATACAAAATAAATATGTGAAGGGGTTTATCTTATTTTACCAAAAAATATTTTTCAAAAAAACTTTCTTATGTTAGAGGATGTTTGGTAATCAAGTGAAAATAGACTCAAATACTTTGTTTTTTGGTCAAAAGACTCGTATACTTATTTCATATATATCGTAAGATGTTATGGATCAGAATCAACACAAGAAAATGTAGAAATCTGGATTCTGTTAGAATATGAATATAACTGTCACAGAGTATGACCGATAAACATCTAGATACAAATCATAAAAATGCAATCAACAGCAAAAGGGAAGTAATAGAATTGTTAGAAGATATCCGCAAAGGGTCTAGAGAGGAAGGTAGAGAGTAGAGGTACAAAGAGAAGAATGACCCACAAAATCCACACCCTCTCACTCTCGCATAACCACTTTTATTCTCGCATTTTCCACAATACTCACTTGACATGTGAGCTGCGACAATAATTCTTGATATGGGCTTTATTCTCTTGGGCCTGAGAGTTGGGCCTGTCGGCCCTGCAGGGCTGGAATATCAAAAGTATTATGATTTGCTAGGCTCAGCTCCTCAGTTGGCGGGCTCAAGACCAGCCAGTGGGCTTTCGACCTGTTTAAAAAAAAAATCTTTTTTTTAAAATATTTCTCACATGCTTTAAATATAAGTCAAATAAAGCCACAAATACAAAACGACATCATATTTTTATGTCCATAAACATACCAAAATATCTAAAATTCATAACAAGTCAATAACACTCAAAACTTCCATCAAAGTTAGATAAACACTTTCATCCCAAAAAATCATAGACAAACACATTCATCAATGTTTTGAAACTTCATCTTCGCTATCATCAATTGCAAGGACATTTGATTGTGCTTCATTAGTAACAAGCTCTTCTTGACTTCTAAAAATATCAACAATTTCTTCATCATCATCAATATAACAAGCATTCTCTGCAACAAATAATAAACCAAAATTATAGACAAGCAGTATACTTGTTATCTTTGTCAATTTGAGCAATTGAAAGCATAACAAGATATAAATTTTTGATATTACCTTGATATGCAAATCCATGCAACCAGTTGTGAGTATATATAAGAGCCTGAAGATTAGCAGGAAGAATGGAACTTTTATCTTTTATGAAAACACATAAACCAATACTAAAAACTGATTCATTAGAAACTATTGTAATCAGAATACTCAAAATATCAGTTGCTATCTTCGAAAGAATTAGAAACCGAAGTTGATTGTTTTTTCACCAGTTCAAGACATTCAAATCTTTCTAATTATCAGGCTTCAGTATTGGTTCTTCTAAGTAAGTTTCCAATTTAGACTTGTCCTTTGAAGAATGATCCATGATCGCATAAATATCTTGATAATCCTGCATCATTTAAAAATTGAATCAAGCAAAAGTAAAAAGCTAAATAAAGAACAAATTAATTGATAAGATAAAACATTGACAAAATAAGACATACATCAAATGCATCATCAAAAGAGGTTGTTGTTGAAGTACTTGAAGTGTGAGAAGAATGATGAGTCATAAATGTTGAAGATTTAGAAGTTGAAACACTTGCAACTCCATGACTAGAAGATGATGTGATTGATGTCCCCATAGTTGAATATTTTTTAAAAATATCATCTAACTTGTTCTTAACAATAGCAATCTTCTCAGGAGAAGTGATATGATCAATCTTTTCATAACAATATTTGATAATGTTCAACTTCTATCTTGGATAAAAAATCACAGCAAGTGTAAGAAGGACGTTATAGTTTTGCCAATACTTGTCAAACTTTTCTTTCATTCTTCTTGACATCTCCCTAATCACATCATCAATACTCTTTACATTTGTATCAAGCAACATTTCAATTTTTGATACTTGCATAAAATAAGAGTTGGCAATTGGAGAAGATAACCCAGAAATTAACCTTATTATCTTTTCAAAAGGCCTCAAGAAATTGCACATTGCCTCTGCTCTATTCCACTCATCATTTGTCAGATTATAACATATTAGGTAATTTGAATCAGATATGCAAAAGCTTAGTGATATTTAAGTACACTCTCAAGCATTGCATAAGTAGAGTTCCATTTAGTTGGCACATCTAATCGCAAGCTCATAGAAGTGTCAATGCCACCAACTTGCTCAACAGATTGCTTGAATTGAGTCATCCTTGCCTCAGAAGCCTTCAACCATTTAATGCTCTCTCTAATCTTCCACAAAGCAATACTTGTTACTTTTAAACCTTCTTGAACTATCAAGTTAAGGATGTGGGCACATCATCTTATATGAAAAAATTCACCATTATAGACCAAGCTAAAGCTTTCTTGCAAAAGTAATTTCTCCTTCAAGAAGTCTTGCATATTATCATTTGTAGATGCATTATCTAAAGTAATTGAAAATACTTTATTCTCAATCCCCCATTCTTTCAAGCAATCATACATCTTTTTAGACAATTGTACTCCAGAATGTGGAGGCTCCATCTTGCAAAATGAAAGTATCTTGCTATTTAGAATCCACTTTTCATCTACAAAATGAGCTGTCAAACATATATATCCTTCAGAAGTCTCAGAAGTCCAACAATCAGAAGTCAAACATATTCTATTATGCTTTTCTTTAATTTTTCTTTCAAATTGTCCTTCTGATAGCAGAAGAACTTCATAACATTAACTACAATTGTTTTTCTAGTCATGAGCCTCACATCAAGATTCAACATCCTAAGTAGTTCCTAATCCATTTATATTCAACAAATGAATAAGGAAGACCATGTTCAATAGCCATAGTCATAAACTCCCTAACACAATTATGACCAAGTTTTCTAGACCTAATATTGCCTTCATTGTCCATCATTATCACCCCAGCATCATGAAATTTGTCTAGACATTTACAAGACTTAATATGACGATTTAAATGTAAAGTGCCTTTAGCCCCACCCGATGCATATAAACCATCACAACCATTACACTTTGCCTTCATTACCCCATCAATCTCAACTCTTCTACAATATTTCCAAACATCAGATATCAAAGTTCTAGCCTTCTTAGGCTTTGATTCTTTAGTCTCTTGAAGAGAAAATGACTGACCTTTGGGGTTTACAGTTATAGCTAATGATTTATTAGTAGCTTGAGCTTTCTCTTTTTCTTGTTGCAAGGAAGACATGATGCTGCCAACAATCACAAAAAAAAGCCATAGTCAAAATGGCTAACAGGGGCAAGCATGTAGACGCAGTATTGGAATGAACAACAAATGAAATAATGAATGATTCTTAATCCAATAAAAGCAACATGAATGCTATCAAATGATTGTTAATCCAATAGAAGCTACTATGGGATGCTATCAATCAAATGAATGAACAACAAATGAATGCTATCAGATTTACTCAAAATCTCAGGTTTGAACTACATGTAATTGATTATACAGTGTCTAAAATACCAATAACTCACTCATAGAGTACGTAAAGGCATGTTGGACGCTGGTAAAGCTGCTACTAAAATCGACCGTCTTAGTCTTGTCTCATAGACGTAGGTAGGGGAAGCAGAGATGAAACTTGTAGTCGTGGGTAATAGGGCAAGGCGAGATTGATTGCTGGTTTACAGCTACACTACAATGGAAGTCACTAGACGAGAAGCTCAACTTGGGCGTGAGAGCCGACGAACTCATTGGACGAGAAGCTCAACGCCGTAGCTAGCAAAGAGATACCTAGCAGCTATTGTCAAACCACGAAATGTGAGCTTGGTAGGCAACTAAGGTGAGATCAGAGATGGAGAGGCCGTAATGTTGACTGCTTCTACTTGATTGCTGGTTGACGGCGACATGACGGTGGAAGTCGGCCACTCAAGACTCAAGAGATACAGAGATTCAACAGTGACTTTGTGAGCTGAGACTTGAGAGTGAGAGGCAGAACTGAAGAGTGAAGACTGTGAAGGATTGGAAATTTGGAATGGAGGTGTGGAGGATTGAGATTTGAGAGTGAGAGTGAAGACCGACAAGGCAACGATTGTGGTAGAGGATTGAGATTTGAGAGTGAGTAAGCAGTAGTCAGTCAAGCTGACAGAACTAAAGGCTAAAGCTAGGGTTTTTTTTCCTTTAAGTTTGAGTTTTGACGTGGTGCTGTCTTGAACTCCTTTGATAAATTTTTTTTAAAAAGTTACTGTTTACGGGCTTAAATGGGCTAGCCTTTTTATTTTGCGGCCTTACAGAGCTAGCCCTTTTAAGTCTAAGTCCTTTTTCAAAACCCCAAATTACAAGCCCGGCACTCACTTTAAACAGGCTGGCCTGACGGGTTTAGCCTGTTTTCCCGGCTCTAGGCTTGATCCTCCTTTTCCTTACCATTCATAACAATGCCCCCTGAAAAGTAGCGACCTTGCCATCAAGGTCAAAAGAGGGGTAGAATTCATGTATGTCATCAGTGAGTTCCCAAGAAGGTTTCTCATCACCATCCCATTGCATCAAAAACTTGCTGAACCTAATTGTCCTTTTGCTTAATCACTCAGGCATTTAAAATTGCGAGGGGCTATAGTAGAGGGCCCTCTAAATCAGTTAACAATGGTAAAGGGACATATGGTACAGCAAGTCAGCAATGGGATTCTCACACCTTTTCAGCATTGACACATAAAACACCAAACAAATTCGGGCAGAATTAGGCAATGTGAGGCAATAGGCGACTTCACTAGTCTTTTGTTCTACTGGAAAAGGACTAAAATATCAAAGAGACAGTTTGTGATGTTTTCGTAGCACGAAAGAGTGCTGCCTATAACGTTGTAGCTTCACAAATACCAGGTCACTCACATTAAAATGAACCTCCATCTATTTCAGATATGCAAATCGTTTCATTCTCTGTTGAGCTTTGGAAATTTTCTTTGAGTTTGTTATTAGCATGGTTTAGTTATAAAAGGTTATTTCTTAATGTTACTATGAAAAAGTTAAATTTATTGGTTTATTAGGAATGTTGTTTTAGATATCCTCAGTGTAATAAAGCTTGGCAATCTCTATTGCCTTGAGGAGGGTATGCGTTGCTGCGATATCACTTCTTGGCGTATCTCAGGCTTCAGTCTACTGGTAAAATAGTCTATTAGGGCATCCTCAGTCAACCCCTCTTTCTGATTGGCTAAAGCCATAAATTGTCTACAGTACTCTTTAATGGGATCAGTCTACATTAGCTTGAATAGTTTGGCTCTGGGCTGCTTGTAACACCCTATCTAGAAACTTGCCATACTTAATATAATATAGGAATGTCAACACCATTACCATGGTAATTAAAGAAAACAGGTTACAAACTTTATTTCAAAATTTTCTCCCTCGTTATGAAATAACCATGATATAAAAGAATAAGATATACAGTTAGCAATATAACATATCTTGGTTATAAAAGGGTTATACTTACCCATTATACATAACCATGTTAGGAAAGGATTATACCCCTCACATGGCTATAAAAAGCCTTTAATATACCTGATTGACAAAGTTTGTCACAATTAATCTAACAAAATTAAGTTTAACTCATTTCGAAGACATCCTCATAAATGTATAATCATAAATGTTTCAACATTGATAATATAAAAAGAGATGTATAATGATATCCTAGGTGGCAAATAATTAATGACTAAACATAACCAGAGTTTGAGGTGTGATCACCAATGAAGGTGACCTCACACCTCCGGTTCCTTCCCCGCCGCGGCTACTTTGTTACGCTTACCTGAAAATTGTAGATGTAATGGAATGAGACTACTGTCTCAATAACGAAAACTCCTACCCACCTCACTTACCAGCACCCCTAAGAGGTGCCAAGTGGGACTAACAATTAAGATAGTCATTAAATATGTTACTATCACATAACAGATACTAAATATCATAAACATATAAGCTAAAGGAAAATATCAACTTATGTGCTTGCTTTACTCATCACTCATTATCATTATTCATCATTTGATTCCTACCTTATATCCTTCTTATACCTGCCGACTTGAACCCATGGGCTAAGTCTTAATCAGGTGATTGGTAACTCTCAGAGCTTCCCACGCGTGTGATGCAGACCGGCTAAAGTCGGCAGAGCACACACAGGCCATGGGTTCCTCTAGAAAAGGGGGATTCTGCCCCAATGGGTTTACTGCCTAGTATCCTAACCGGGATGCTGCCCTCGAGGAATACTATCCCGGGATACTCTTGGAGTGTCGCAAATAAGGGGATACTGCCCTCTCTAATAGGCCAACCATAGTGCGCGCTATGGAGGCAAACCACGTGGTAATATATGTATATCAGGCTCCATCACACCACCTCTCCCCGAATATTAAACGAATTAATCACAGTCATGAAAGTTCTAAATTCTCATCAGGTATCTCAAGAGCATGTATCTTAAGAGATTTAAAACATACATTAACCATATAAGATACTTAATATCATACCATACAATAGCATTCTTAGATAATCAAGGGCATAAACATATCATTCCAGAAGCTCATGCTAACATATAAAACACGATCAAATAAAATAGCAGCTTGGATAAATCGCCTTGGTGAATAAATAACCTTTCGCCACAATAGACTACACAGTACATCCCGAGTCTACAATTTCATCCAAAAATCACTCATCAGGCTCCTATCCAGTCCTAAAGTTGTAGCAATTCATTCATTTTTCACAAATCACTCCTACCAAGTAACTTCCAAATGTCTATAAAGTTTTCTGATAGTTTCAAAACAGCTTTCCCATTCCATTATTATTCAAGCCTATCCTAAAGGGTTCAATTTAATTAAAAACTCCTCTTAGAGGAACTGATAGGAGAAAACAAGTAAGAATTCACGTTACTTATTGTCCAACAAGTGCTTACAAGTTAAAGATTAAGACCCTGAACTTGGGATCGTCAAACCAAATATCATATCTACAAACAGAAAATATACGTTACTATAGTATCTTATGGGTAAGCTACGTATTAAATTTTAACCCATAACTCCTTCCTTAAGGTTTCTAAATTGTTACTCAGAATTCTAGCTCGTGCAATTTTTCTAAGATCTGAAGTAAGAACATAGACACTATGCTTTAGATTAAATTCTTAAGTTTTTTTTAGCTTATATTATCTTTAAATTTCTAAATCATGTCATTATAATTTATTCACAACCCAAGTAGAAAACCTTCAAATTATAGCTTGTGTTCTATTTTCGAAAACTTAGAAAAACATATTTAATACAAGTTAAATTATTCTCACTACAGATTTTTAATTATTAATCTAACCGTTGAAATTAAAATATTATATGTCTTGAGTCTATTCTCCAAATTTTAGCTTGATCTAACGGTGAAAAAATTTTAAAAAATGATACTTTACTATTCAGTGTTCTATCTACAAAATCTGAAAATAAAGAGTTTAATGGATATCTAATAACTCATACCTCAAATATTGAATCAGTAATCCAACCGTTGAAATTGACGAAATAGATGTCTCGGACTGGAAGACCAAATTTCAGCCCGATCCAACGGTTTACGAACTTGCACATGACACTTTACTGAGACAGTCTCAGTTTTGTGCGAAAATATTTAACTTATTTTTAATTCTTTCCTACTACCACCTATTTATAGGCTTATAGAGTCTCATCTTCATATCATTTAGTCAATGTGAGACTTCTAAACATTTTTTTTATTTATTGGTTCATATATAAATAGTTATATATACACACACACACACCCATATGATCATAAATATTTTAATTATTTATATATATAATTAACCACTATTAAAGTGATCTCAATAAATATTTACTCACAGATTTACTTACGTCTTAAAGATTAAAAATTAGGATGTTACACTGCTCCAAAAAAGAAGGCCCATATTTTACTTCAATAGCCCATGTCAGTGAAACCCAGTTGTAAATTGCCTTAGATTTTTACTTACCGTTCATAACATATGACTAGGTTTCATCTTATTCCAAAAAATTGTTAAAAATGTTGTCAATATGAGAATGTTGTGAATATCACAGTTGGGTAAAAAATAATAATAATTTGAGTGAAAGTACTATAATTATATGGAAATTCCTCTCAAACACAAATACGTATGAGGTGGTCCTCCCGTTGATAATATAAGAAGTTAATAAGAAAAAATTATGATCCAAAATATATAAAGTTATCGGGATAATTAATGATATTTTTTCACTTTTACCCTTATTAATTTTTTTTGCTGAAATTTACTCATATTAACTGATGTAATTGATTTTCAAAGTTTTGAAAATGTGACTGCTCGTAATTTGTTTAAAGATAAAACAGGCAAATTTTATCATTATAGGACATATCAAATGACTAAATTGTAATCTTTTAGTTTGTGAAAAGAAAAAAACGTTAATCAACCTCTTATATTTTCTTAGTTTGTGAAAAAAATTTAATCAATTTTTTATATTATGAAGGGGAGTGAGTATTGAAAGTAGCTTTAAAAATTCTGAATAACTTGTTTGAACTCCTTTTAAAGCTTCAATTTACATGCAAAGCCATAATTGGCTTATTTGCTGTAATTCCTTAATGCGTGTTTGGAATCACAATTAAATACCCAAAAACACTTGTTCATTGTTGAGAATTTGTAATTATCACGAAATCAATATTAAGATAACAAAATGATAGAATTAAGTCAACTACATTAATTTTGATTCGCTTACTTGGGCACGAAGAAAAAAAAATTTCAAGAGTGATTCATCGGTTTAATAAATTAAGTCGATCATAATAAATTTAATTAACATTGTTAGAAGTATTCACTCCCCTTAAAATGATTAAAGCAATCAATCCAAACAAAATTAACCTTTTTGGCCAATAATCCTATTAGAATTAACCATCAAAAGTTAGATTGCACCTTCGATAATTATTCGATGTATAATTATATTTTGCAATCACTTCGATATTATTTTTATTCTATGCATCTATTATTATTTATCAAGAATAAAGAATGATACAGTTAATTTTAAACATTGGATAATTTTTTTAATGATTTCGAATATACTAATCTTGAAGATTTTATATGGGTCACAATAAAAAAAATTTAATAGTGATTTATGAGTTTACTGAATTAAGTTGATGCAATTAAATTTAAAATTCCTAGATATATGTAATATTAATTAAAAAGGAGCAAGACAACCATTGCCATTAAAATTATCAAAATTAGATTGCATCTTCTTATAGCTAACTTTTATAATTTATATTGATTGATTGTAATTTACATTATATAGATTATAGATTGTAACTTTTAATTTTACAAACACGAGTTTGCAGAAATTAATTGTTTATTATTGTTTGTGTCAAGGATGAATAATAAATTCATAAAGGGATTAAAGGCTAAATTTATTTACTGTGACAATTTAGCTCGAGACAAAATAGAGTTGATTCCATATGTTTTTCTCTTCTAACCTTTTTTTTTTTTTCGTTAATGGATTTAATGCTCCATTTGGATGGATAGAAAAATTGTGAAGAATATGAGGTAAAAATAAAGAAAAAAACTTGGGGGAAAGAAATTTATTGACATGATATTCCCCTGATTCTAAATATCAGAGCTATTTTATAGTATAATTTAAATTCTAAAATGAGTCTTATATTTAGAATTAGAGGAGTAACGATACTATTCATATATCCTAAGTTATCATATTGGAATACTTTCGAATAAAAACATCTGAAAAATAAATTTTTATATTTTATATTTTAAAATTAAAATGCATTTAAAAGTAGAGTAATAAATTGAAAGAAAAATAACATATGATATGTATATATATGTATATATATATTTCAACATATATTTTTCATGTTTTGTATATGTTTGAAAGTAAATTAAAAGAAATATATTTTCCATATTGTTGGAAGGTGATTTGGCAGGATTGGTTGGAGTGGGGAAAAAAAAAAATATGGCAATGCGAAGAAGAATATTTTTTCCAAAATTTATTTAACTAAATTATACTTTTAATCTTTTAACTTTATACAAAATTTTAATTTATTTTTTTAACTTTAAAAATATATCCTCAATCTTTTAGTCCAATTGTTATAGAAAAATTATCATTTCAAATTAACGATCTCAAAAGTAAAAAGCTAAATATATTTTTTAAAATTAAGGGATCAATTTGATATCTTATATAAAGAAAATATATATTGCGGGTCCCACCCCATTTTTTCCCCCTTCTTGCTTCTCTTCTCCTCACAATTTTTTCCTTCCATTTCCATACCCGGTTAATTTGTTTTGGCCTTTCGGGTAAATGTTCACTCCGTGCAGTGGCAATGTGAGTAAATATCCCACCGTAATCTCACAGTCGTTGAAAGGAGAAAGTCAAAAGGCGCCTACTCGGCGTCCACGGCGCTACATTCCCACATAAAGCGCTGACAGGTGTCCTCACTTTACCCACTCTCTCTCCTGGCGCGTGCGTAACGGAATCACTAAAATCCAATATCCAAAATCCAAATCAACGCCTCATCTTGATACCCACAAGTGACACGTCACGGAGAACTGTAGGAGACACGGAGACAGTGCCCCCGAATGACTCTTATAAATATGTTTTTGCAAATTCATGTATTTTAATGCCCCATGATGTGAATACAAAATCATCATGCATCGAGCATGTTCATGATGCCGGCTGTTCATTACTGTAATCACTACTATAATTATAATAAATTCTTATTAATCCCGTTTAATGCTCGATTAAATTCCTTATTTTGACCGTAGGCTCCGGTACAAAAAGCAGTGAGAGAGGGTGGGATTGACGAAGAAAAAAGGCCGGTGGGAAAGCAGAGACATAGATAAGGACAGACGAGACGATAGAAAAAGCCACCGTTTACAGTGATAAGATTCAGAGTGGGTGAGTTATGCATCCTCGGCTACATGTAAATTAATTAATAGGGTAATCTTTTTTCTGCAGGTAAATTGGTTGTATTTATATTCTGAGGGCGATGTTTGTATTGAGATTTGCGTAGGTCGGCAAATTTTTTCCCACGGTCTGCGTCACTGTTGTGCAGATCGATAAAAACTAGCGATAGATAACTCCTCATGCTGTGTTTGTAGTAGTTGTAATTGTTGCGAAAATCGTAGCCACAGATTTGTGATCTTCTCCTTGTTGCTTTCTGATTTGAAAATTAGTCTATCTCCTTGGGTGATTCTCTCTCTCTCTCTCTCTACACTCTATAAATCTCTGTCTCGGTGAGTGTTATAGACTTGTTTGACATGCTAAAACAGGGAGCGGATAGATAGTACTGAAGTAGGGATTCGCTGTTTTGACGTTGAAGGAACACTGTCCTTCGATAGCCTTCAGAGGAGGCCAAGTAGGGGAATTTATGTTGTCGTTGCAGTTCTGGGGTTCCTCTGTTTCATTGTCGCTCTGTCTTTGCTCGGTCGTTCGTTCTGTGCTCTTCTGCTCTGTAAGGCAGGGCTTGAGTCTCGTAAATCCGACTATCTCGATGCGTTTGAGGCCAAAAAGGTTTGTTGGGTTTTGCTGTTCTAATGAATACTTAAACCCTTTGCTCGTATTCTATTCTGAAGATTATCATCTGGTTGGTTTTTGCAGGACTTGTTCTGAAGTAGTGTGTTTTGGTGACTTTCACATACAGCGATTCTCATCCCTTTTCATCTTTTTAAGAGGGCAACTAAAAATTTTGAGAGGCTTCTTCCTTTCAGAGAGGTTTTATTTTAACTTGTGAGATATATTTAGAGTTTTGTGGTATTTTGAGAGGTTTTTTCTGGGTTAATCTACTCAGATGACCAACGCTCTGAAACAACTCACAAAACCTGGGAACCAGATGAATTTCCCCAAAATGTTAAAACAAAAGCATCGTGCCGTTCCTCCTCGTACGAAGCCCCTAGTGTCCAGAAAAGTGCGTATTTTTTATAACGATCCTGAGGCCACAGATTCATCTTCAAGTGAAGATGAAGATGGGTGGGAAAGTAGAAAGTTGAAAAGGGTAAAACGATGTGTTCAAGAGCTCACTCTACCTCCAGTTGCTGAGAAGCTCAAACTTATTGAAACTGACGGCTCTAATCGTAACTTTAATGGCAAGGGAGGTACAGATTGTGAACCAGTTAAACCCACTCCACGGAAGAGACGCGCCTCTTCGCAATACAGAGGCGTCCGACTCAGAAACTCAGGCAAATGGGCTGCGGAGATTCGTCATCCTATCAAGGGTCGTAAATGGTTGGGTACTTTTGATACCCCAGAGGAGGCCTCTCAAGCCTATGAAGCCAAAAGAAGAGAGTTTGAAGCCATGGATTTCTCTAAGAAGAACCTTCCTTCTGTTACTGTTTCTTCATATTCGTCTTCTGCGGAAGACTCATGCAGTGTTATTTCTCAGTCATCACCACCCTCTGTTCTTGAAGTCTATACTTCCATTGGGAATGGTCGTATTTCAACAAAAGAATTCGATCATTTTGAGTCTGCGCTTGCAGCTTTGCAGATGCCGGATTCGGTTTTGTCGACTTCATCACCTTCGTCTTTGAATTCATCAGAGGATTATGAGTCCTCAGGAAATGAAGCCAGTGATCTGGAGCAGCAAGGATTTTGGGGAAACACACGATTTGAGAGCAGCAAAGATTCAAGCAAAGGCGGGAATGATCTGGCGTCGGAACTTGAAGCGAGTATGGAAATACACGATTTGAGTTTGGCTGAAGTGGCAATTCCGGTATGTTCAGAGCCTGATGGGTTTGATTTGGATTGTTTAATGGTGAATGATTGGGAACAGGGATTTGAAGATGACGATGATCTTTCTGGGTTGCTGGGTAATGGAATTGGCGGGTTTAATGACGACGGGCCTTGTGAGCTTCCAGATTTCGATTTTGGTGCAGATGATGAGTTTGCTGGTTGGATTGAGGAATCCCTCAATATTCCATGTGCATGAGTGTTGCAGATAAAATGGAAATAATTGAGTTTCTGTATGTCTGAAAAATTTTGCTTTTGTTCTCCTGAGAATGATTTGTGTTTGTTTCATTAAAATTTGTCAGGAGAGAGGCTTTTCGAATCCTTTGGGTTTTCCTGTGCTATTTGAGCCGTCCAAGGGGTTCTCAAGCTTTCTGTGCTCTCAGTTTCGTGTTAATTCCCACTTAACCGCAAGCTTCTTTTTTTTTTTAAAAAAAAAAACTTCATGTGCCATATTAAACTGGAACCAAATCGTAATTTTAGAAGTAAAAAAATTTGTCTTGATTTACAATATCCAAACACTCCTTGAATAATAAGTCTTTTTTGTATGAGCGTGTTCTTTTGTGTTTTGATCAGCTAGTCCATGTAGAGGTTCGAGAGCAGGATATATGAAAAGAAAGCATTTATTTTATCAAAAAATGATGTAATATATATTTTTGAAATATATAATGATATAGTAAAAGGAATGAAATTAGAGTTAGAAATATGTGTATAAATCGTCGGTATATCTGAAAAGATAAATGTGGGACGTACTTTGGGAGTCCCATATGGAGCAAAGCTAGCTGGATCCCACTGCGATTGGGTCACCCTGTCAGCGACTTGTTGATATTCCGGTTTCAGCCAAACTAAAAGGTACTGCATGGTCCCATT
The DNA here is from genome assembly GCF_004799145.2 of Neltuma alba. NCBI lineage: Eukaryota > Viridiplantae > Streptophyta > Magnoliopsida > Fabales > Fabaceae > Neltuma > Neltuma alba. Next base: position 24,659 of record NW_021633053.1, on the reverse strand, counting down.
TTTAATCATGCTCTCATCCCATTGATCCTATTTTTATATACTATGTGTATGCTACCTCCGTTACTAATTACTCTTTCTGTTTTAAATATAAAACTCTTAAACACTATATAGATCTTACATTTAGGATCAGAAAAGTATAATTATAAGATCTTGTTTATAATCTTAAAATCAGAGGTAGTATAATATTAATATTAATGGTCCGCGAAGATGAGTTTTTTTCCGTTCATTATATTTTTTTGGCCAGCCAGAAAGATGAGATTTTGAAATAGTTATGACCTTGACTATTAGATATGATATATATATATATATATATATATATCTATAAAAGATACTTGTGAATTCAAAATTACTCGATCCTGTAACCATAAGATTGAATTTACTCCGACCCAAGCAGATTCAAATTCATGAAGATATTGGAGTGAATAAATAATAATAATAATAAGGTTAAGTTGGATCAGGTGACAATCATTATTTTAAATTAATTTTTTGTGTATCCATTACTTTAAATATTTTTTTTAGTAACACCTAATATTTTAAAATAATTTATTGACACAATGTTGTCTTCTTCTTTTTTTCCCCTGTTACAACAAAGTATCCTACCCTTAGCATCCATGCATTAATTGAAAAATATTTTAAAACGTAGAATGTATCAAAAATTAAAAATTATTTTAAGATATTGACCATAGTACTATTTGAGAAAATAATTCTAGACTTTGGATGTTGTATAGTCCATGAAAATACTATTGGGAAGGATGAGGATGGGGATGAATCGAGTGGAGAGTACGTAAAATGGGACCCGACCCGAACTGACCGAAGCACAAAGAAATGAGAGTATTTTTGGCGTGATGGGGGGGGGGGGGTCCGAACGTTGATAGGATCTCATTGATCTTGGACAGGGGGGCTGCATCTATTGGGCCTACCAGCACACACGTGTTATTTTAATCATACTCAACGTTCATTCAATTAAATTGATTAGGGTTAATTTATGTGGTTTGCCTGGGCTGACTTTTGTCTCTACTGGCTGCATATCTTTGTCATCCTTGTTTCCCACAATTTAACAATGACATATATTCTCGCGTGTTTATTTGTATTTCCTTTCTTTTTGTTATTTGTTTATTCAAATAAATAATTCATAACTGATTATGATGTGTCTACCAGTGAACTAAAAGGTGAAGGGCAATTTCTTGCTTTGCCTCCACGTTAAGGTGATGGACCAATTCCCATAATTTTTCTCCTCTCACTGAATTAAGAAGTCTCATTTGCACTCAGTTTTGCTTCTTAAAATATTCGTCTGTTCATTCGATTGAAGGGCAAAAATTTACGCCAAACCCTTTCAAGTTCTTTTTTGAGGCAAAAATTTACGCCAACTTTTCTGGGGATTTTATTTGAAGTTGAGTAATTAGGAATAATCCCTTAATTAAAAAACTTGAGAATAAGTTGATCACTGTAATTAATTAAAGAGCAAAAGAAAAAAAGAAAAAAGAAAATAAGTGACAGGTTTTGGATGGAATTTAAGGAAGGACCCAACGAAGGACGAAGGCGGTGCCAAGCTGGAGTGCAGTAGATGGAGGGCGGGAAACCATGTGATGTTAATAATAATAATAATAATGGAGACTGGTCTCATCTCGTGACTGTGTTTCATCCCTCATTAGCTTCAGTGGGTCCCCTCCGACTTCTATCCAGGCGACTGTTTCATCCACATCATCATCGCCCCTTCAATCTTTGACCGTTTGACTCTTCTATCCCCCCTTCACTGCTGGTTTATTTGCAGCACTATAAATTCATCATCTGCAACAAGGCTCATCACATTAACTAGGATTAGCTTACCGCGTTGCTGTACCTTATAAAATAAATTCTTAATTCAAAGATCACACTTAATAATTTCACTAAATGTTATATTCAGTCTTTTTCTATTGCTTTCCAAAAGATTTCATATTGCTTTGATTTACTCTCCTTATCAGTGCATTTAATAGTTTTCTTTGCATATGTCTAAAGCACCTTGATAGAAAATAGTAAGGTCATCACTTCATAAATAACGCAAAGTAAATTAATACCTCCGATCTTAAATATAAAACCTAATATACAAACTAGGTCTTAATTATATCTAGCTATTGGAGCTCACAAACATAATATTCTTCCCGTCATTGTTGAATGTAAGAGCAAAATAAATGGAAAAACGGTGGAAACACAGAACATTCTATTTCCACCACACATATAAGTAGTAAGTGGGGCTTTCTGTTGACACTTTGCCATTTTCAAACGGGGTAGAAAAGCCTTTTTCCTCTTTTTTCAATACTTTGGGCTATTTAAGACTTTTCCATCTCTTTTGTTGCGTCAACCATCAATGACTTAACTATGGTATTAGCCTCCACCAATTTTGTCCTTAGCTGCAAACTGTGCTTGCATTTGGATACATATATCAGATTCAAAGCATCAGATTCTTTTTTCTCCATTATGAGCTTGTGGTCTTCAGCCTGAAAACACGCTTGTAGAATTAATAATGAACTAGTGCTGTTACGTTGGCTATCAACTTATATTTGTTTTACTCGTAATAAAGCAAGTTGCTTTTCATCAAAGAATAGCCGTAGCTTGCAATCTTCATGACACAACAAAATCATGACTATTCCAATTCATACAATCCTTTCCAAATACTGCTACGTTCTTTCAAGCAATCTTCTACCCCCATAACCTTGATGAATCTTGGGCCTGAATTACCCTGGGGATTGGAGAACCCATTGGTATAAACCAGAGACAGCCCAACACAGAGCCCGACAATTCCAAGCATTTGGTTTGGCATGATAACATTAAAGCATAAATAAAATAGAGTTTATCCTCGCAGTCTGTATGGAAGGAGTTTCGTGACTAACACTAAAACCCTTTGGAAAGTTTATGATGTGAAGAGATTAGTCACTACTACCAGCAATGGATATCTTGAACTCAACTAAAAAAAATATAACATCAATAGCCTTACAGCCTGGCAGCATGTGAGCAAAATACCACAGGTTCAATCTTGTTCATAATCTCAGATTACTAGTGTTTGCTCCTTTAATTCAAAGGAATAAAATTTAACACACAGGATGATGGATCAGTCTTTTTCGACCAAGCCTAGGTACTCCATTACAACGGTTTATTTAGTGGGTTATTGAATGAAGCAGATTTCTCATCACATGAATATGAAAGGTAATTGAATCAAAGGAGATATTTATTTGCTACGAATTATTGCATACGATGACTTTCATAGGAAGCCCTTCTCCTGGAAGCTCTTGATGCAGTCATCAAACATTTGTTCAAGGGTTTTGAATGGAGGAAACCCTAATTCAGCAATTTTGGTGGTATCCATGCTGTGTGGGTTGTTATCTCCTTCCCGGCTGCCACACCTACAAATTTCATTATTGGAATTTACTTCAGCAGGCAAGCCAAAAACTAGCATAACTCCAAATTATCAGAGAACTGTCCGTGTTCTCCAATCAAATCTTAATATGGCTCAGAGTTATATCCATATGCTGTAAAATAGCTCGATTTGACTCACTTGTTTTCAAATGGGTAGGAAGGATATTTAGCCCGAAGCATTTCGATGATCTCTGACCAGTGAGCTACGGTGCTGGAACAAATAAGCCTGCAGCCGGATGCTCTGGGTTCAGCCATAGCCAACAGATGAGCTGCTATCACATCATCTATATGCACAAACCCTACTGCTGTGTTTGGATATTCTCCATTTAAACCTACTTGAATGAAGGACTGGGCACATTAAGTATGAAGTGCAGATCAACTTGCTAAAACCAAAAAGAAAATACCCATTTAGTCCTATTTATGAGATATTTCCAACATGTTTTTAGAACTAAGAAAAGTCTCAAACCTTATTAACTCGGTCTTCAAATTTAAAAACTTTCTAGCTTTATCCGTATTTAATGCATTCTTTATATCTTAGTGGCTTGTTTATATGAATAATAAATTCCGGGTACAGTTATATATTTCATGTGAAAAATTTAATAATTTGACTTATAAACAGGACAGAAACACACCCTCTCTACCTTATACATAGAACTAGGGAAGGATCAAACGTGAGAAGCTAACCCTTGACAACGCTTAGAATGGCCATGAGGGTACTGGTTGGTTGTGGTGCAAGCAGAGGACCAACAACAAAAGATGGGTTAACCACTACCAGATCCAACCCACTTTCTTTCGCCATCCTCCATGCTTCTTTCTCTGCCATAGTCTTTGAATATGCATACCATAGCTGCATATCAGTGACAGATTCATCTAATTAACGGAATTGCAATATATACAAGCAAATATGAGAATCTTAAATACCAAATATGTTAGATCGTACATCAAATAGTTGATTAAATAAAAAAAGAAATAACGAGTGTTACATTGTAGCGTTTGCAGTACTCAGGATCACTCCAATGTGACTCGTTAAGAGTAGTCAGTTCTTGTTGTTGAACATCATTGCGATATCTGATGGAAGAGCAAGAAGAGGTGAGAACCACCCGTTTCACTCGTGCTTCTATGCAGGAGTTAAGCACATTCACAGTGCCCTTTACGGCCGGATCAATTAAAGCTGTCTGAAACATATTTTAAAAGTATCAACAATACGCACTGATGCTAGGACCAAAATGTATCAGCCAAAAAGGGGTCAAACAAAGCTTTCTCTATTACTGTGATCCATTGAATCTCAGCTACTAGAGTGTAACTAAGGGTCTCACGTTAGAAGTCTCTCAGTGATCCATTCTGATTTAGATATTGTCAGATATATATGAATGAATGTGTATTTCAAAAGGAATGAATTAGTTTGACTATATGAAAATGTCATCCACAATCACATTCCATATTCGTATGGTTTTGAACCATTTGTAATTTTAATCAAACTGGGCCTTAATCAATCATATTAACATAGGACACACTCTCCTTCCTCTAGTTTCTGTTTGGGTCAGAGTATTTTAGTGAGAAGGTTCTGCTCATTGACTGATTCGTGAAGGATCATCCTCAAACTTAACTATATTCCACTTAAGAGAATGCACAGAATTGTTGAAGTTAGTTGAATAGAGTAACAGTAAAATAAATGTTAAGAAAGAAGGTAAAAATTGGGAAAGACAGACCTGAACATTATCATCGTGGGTCAGAGATAGTGGGAGTGGGGAAGCAGTGTGGAAGACACCATCAACCCCTTTCACAGCCTCATGGAAACTGCCTTCATCCAATAAATCAGCTTTGAAGATGCTAAGCCTCTCTTTGGCGCCACTCAGATCCGACAGAAATCCATGCTTGCCCAAATCATCTGGTGGGATTAAACAAAAACAGAAGAAAAAAGAAAAGGCACAGTACTGCTTCAAATTTCAACAAATAAGAGATATTAATACTTAAGAAGAAGTAAATACCAGGGTTCCGGACAGTGGTTCTAACAGAGTGACCATGGAGAAGCAAAGCCTTAATCAGGTAAGCTGCAATAAAGCCAGAACCCCCTGTGACGCAGTAGTCCGGCATATCTCTCCCTCCCTCCCTCCCTCCCTCCCTCCCCGCAACTTTCCTCACGGCTCTTGAGAGTTCTTCCCAATAGGCTGCTGGCTATGTGATTTGTCAAATCTTTATCGTCTTATTAGTTATTTTATTCCTCGGCCGCGGTCGCTGCAGAAGTGGGGAACCGCAAACAATGCAAAGTACGAGAAAATGGCAGAATGCAAATGGAGCCTTTTATTTACTTGTTTTGTATTGATATATTTTAAAATGAATTTAAGACCAGAAGTTCTTAATCTGAATTTACACAATAATTTTTAGCAAAATCGCAACAACAAAAAAACATAAAAAATGTGAAATTACAACTCATGTATTTTGTCAAAAATGTGTTATTATTTACAATCCAATTGTTATCAAAACCTACGCAATTGTTATAACAGGTGATTTTACAATTTTCAAATTTTTTTTCCTGATTTTTCCTAATTCTTATTGATGGCCGGAATAATTTGAAATTTTTAGGCAAAAAAATAATTTGAAATTCGGATAATTAGCAGCAACAAAAAGAGTGGCCTTAAACAGAAAATAAAGTTAAAAAGAAAAGAGAATTCCCTTTTTTGCCCCCAAAAAAGAAAAATAGAATTCAAATATCGTTAAAAAAAACTACTCCAAAGTACAATAGCTTCGATTTATTAAACAAAATTGATTTCTAAAAGCACATACTTAACTTTAACGGAAAATTACCCATAAATCTTAGGTAATAAAATTAAATACATACAGATCCTCTAAATTTAATTTAATACTAATCGGTTTCAAGATATTTAATATAATTGAGACTTATGAGAATTAAATAAAATTTAAAAATTTTATTTGGATTTAATGTGTTTACCAACTTTAATTTGAATGTATTGAGAGTACAAAAGAAAATTCAGGTCCTTGAACGTTGCTTTCTTTATTTCTCATTTTGTAGTGATTTTGTGACAAAATTAATATCAATATTAATTGTAATTTCTAACCAAAAATTCTCATAAAAGAAATAAAAAAAGAAAAGCGAAATTAGTCGGGCAGCTGAAATGCAAGTGGGCTGATAGGTCATGGGCTTTTCTTGCCCAGGGTGGGCCGATCATACGAACCGTTATATCCCCCTGGGAATGCCCATTTTTATAACCCGCAAACAGAGTTGTCAAAAGAAAAGACCCAGAAGGAAAAGGTGCTTCACTTAATAAAGGTTTGGTCCACAGAGCACAGGTTTATGGGCAACTTTTCAATTTTCATATATGTTTGTGTGTTGGGTCGGGATCCAAAATTCAGTGCTCGAATCGGGTCTTGCTACCCAACTGATATCAATCAGCTTCTTTAAGAATTAAGGGCATGTTTGGTTTGAAAGGAGGGTAGGGGAGGGAGGGGTAGGAGAGGAGAGGGGAGGTTTTATCCTCATCTTATTTGGTTGATTAAAATGAAAGGGAGGGGAGGATATTTAATAATCCCTTGTTTGATTCAAAGAGGAGAGATGAGGGATAGTAATAATCAATTTACCATTTTACCCTTATATATTAGTTTATATTTTTTATTGATATATTATATAAATTAATTTACATCTTAATTTAAATTATATAATTTAATAAAAATTCAGTCTTATCATGTTAATATGTGTATTAAAAATTTGGTAAAGTAATTTTTTATTCTAATTAATATAATAATATATTTAAAATAATCAAATTAACAAATTTATATGCTCTAAGAAAAATGAAATTTTATTCTCTTTAGGCTATCTTTTTTTCCAGTTTTAAAATATATTTAATAAATAATATATTTATAAAAAAAATTAATTTTATAATATTATAATTTTTTAATTAAATAATTTTTTATTTTTAAATAATTTTTTATAATAATTTTTTAATTATAATAATGTATTTATTTTTTTTACTTAGGATGATATATTTTTTATTTGAAATAAATATTATAATAATATATTTTATGGGTAGAAGTGGAATATTAAAAAGTCTATAAAGGCATAATGGTCCAAAAATTTGACTCCCCTCCAAAAACCCCCAATTTGGAGGGGAGCCAAAATGGGGGGAGGGGGGAGGGGACATTTTAGCTCCCCTCTCCTCCAAAATTTTTAACCAAATGAGGGGAGGGGCTCATTTGCCCTCCCTTCCCCTCCAACCAAACAAACCCTAAAGCTTTTCTTTGAACATGAGACTGTGAATGGAACAATAAATAAGGGGTTTAATGGACCAATAGGTTAGGTATAGCAGGAGAGGTTAATCTTCCACAAGATAGTGAATGAAGGTTCGAATCTCTGCTTAAAAAAATACCCACATTTAGTACCCGACAATGTCTTAAATAGGATTACCTTCTATTTCTATAAGAGGATATTTGTACCTAAAAAAAAAGAGGGTTTAATGGGTGCTTGACTTATGATGATGATGATGATGATAAAATACCATGCAGCCCTCAAAACTTAAAATACAACTTATAATCTGGTCCCGGCCTATTTCGGGCGAGATCCATCCCTCAAAAATTGCCTCGGACTGCTCTGCAGGTAGAGCTGGGAAAACGGGCCGAGCCCGTTTAAACCCGTTTAAGTCGAGGGCCGGGCTTGTATTTTGGAGCCTTGAAAGGGAAGTCGGGCTTAAAAGGGCCAGCCCTGTAGGGCCAAAAAATAAACGGGCCGGCCCTGTAGGGCCGCGGGCCAGCCCGTTTAGGCCCGCCAAATTTTTTTTTAAATTTCTGTCTTGTTTTCTTAACTTAAAAAAGAAAATCTTAACATTTTAAACATTGCATACTCTTAGTTTTACTTATCTTGACAGCTCACATAGATAGCATTCACAAAAGAAAAAAAGAATCACTATAGTTGTGGGAAAAATAACCAAAAAAACCATGAAAATTGCAAAATTTAAAACTAGGTATATTCATAAAAATATATCGTTATTTATAAGTTATCAAAACCTATTAAAATACTATATCTGTAATTTTTATAGTCTTTATTTATCATTCTCCCATATTTTTTATACTTGAAATATAATTGATCAAAAAATCTTTTAAACTAAAATAAAGATCTATATCATTTTTATAGTAGAAACAAATTTACAACTAAGGATGATAGACTCTTTTCTTTTTTGTCGGTATGATAAATGATTATTCTTTATGCATACTATGTTTGTTAGTTAAAATTTTTTGTTAATTATTTATAATCAAACTAGATCATCCGTATTGTAATTATCTACTGAATTTAATGCTTATTTAGTTGTTTATGTCTATCCTCTATTTAGTTTGTTTATTCAATAGACTTTATTATACTACTACCTCCGGTCCTTAATATAAGACCCCGTTTGACTTTTTGTTTGGTCCTAATTATAAGACCCCAATCCATTTTGTCTCTCATATTTATGCATTTTTTTCCAAGATAGTCCTTATAATAATGATAGTTCTAGCCAATACAGTTAATTAACAAGGATATTTTAGGAATGACAACACTTATTTATTACAAATAACTAACTTAACTTACTTCCTTAATCTCCTCAAATAAGTCAACTGGGTCTTATAATTAGGACCGGAGGTAGTATAATATATGTTTACACATGATAATGTTTATATTTGTGACTCAATTTTATTTATATTTATACCTTTTATTAGTAATTTTTATTGTTTCATTTTTATTATTTTGATAAAATATACAAAAAAATAAAAAAATTCATTTTAATTAAAAAGACCAAAAGCCCGTGGGCTAGCCCGAGCCCGTCATCTCACGAGCCGGGCTTGAAAAAATAACTTATTTTTGGAACTCGGGCTTAACGGGCCGGCCCGTTTAAGCCCGAACCCGTCACGGGCCGGCCCTGCAGGGCCGGGCCAGCCCGTTTTCCCAGTACTATCTGCAGGATATATTTATCCATCATCTTAATTATCAATAAAAGTCGCTTCCCACGTGGCACATGTACATGGATTCCCAAAATCCGACTTTACATTTTGATGGCTATGTATTTTTAATCCTCATGTATAGATTATTTTGTTGATTGGGATTAGCTAAAAAAGTGGTTATGTTATACATCTGGTACGTAATATAAAAGTTTTGTATTAAAAAAAACTAATTGATTAATTTGAGTAAATTAAGAAAATTAGTTAAGTTAGTTATTTGCAACAAATATGTGTATTGTTTTTCTTAAAATATCTTTACTAATCAAGTATATTGACTAAAACTATTACTATTACAAGAATTACCTCGAAAAAAACGGATAAATATGAGAAACAAAGTATACTATGATCTTATATTTATGATCAAAATAAAAATCAAACAAGCTCTTATATTAAGGACTGGATGTAGTATATCATTAAGTGGAGGGATTTTTTTGGTCCATAATACCCCCTTCAGTTCAAAATATAAGTTAAACTTTACTGGAGGGCTTGGTATTTTTGTAAGATAATATTTACTTTTGACTAAGTATTTAATAAGTTTTTTTTCAATTTTATTCCCATATATTCTCTTTCCTCTTCAATTCATTTATTAGGCCTTTTACTTATTCTCTTCATTAATAAAGACATATTTAAAAAAATATATGCCTTACATATTTATTGTTTTGAACTAATTTTAACTAATTTCTTAATAAATATAAATAGATAAAATTTAATTTATGTTTTGAATTGGAAGGAGTATTGTTTTGTGTGCGGGTGTTTTGTTGTTGTCCACAACATAGGCCTAACAACGTTGTCGACTCCTCAACTACTAATTCCCCAGCAGAAAGAAACCATATCGTATTTAAAATATTGTTAACATTTAAGGTTTAGGAAGTTAGTTGGCTAGTGGTAGGTTCAACTCTCCCTAATTAATCCTCACTCACTCATCAAATGATATCTATGGCAAGTAATGGGCCCATCTAAAACCAAAAGCATATTCGTATGTAACATAACAAAAATGCATCCAAATATCGATGAACTGCAAATTACAATCACAACTTTGCGGGGATCAAAATTTCGTATGTACCCGAAGAGATAATTTGTGGAGAGTTTATAGTAATTAAAATTGTGTCTTGATAATTTATTAATTAATTTTTTTTTGGAAAAGATAATTTATTAATTAAATTGTTAAAATATTATATAGAGGTGTGTATTATCCATGAAGCACAAATGGGATATCAAGTTATGTTAGTTGATGTATAATCAACCAACAAAGAGCTGATTTAGTGATGCAAGGTCCCGTTAGATTTCTCTAAAAGTCTCGAGTAGATACCTAGATATTTGATAATGGAATCCAAAAAAAGCGTTGGATACCGGATGATAACACCTCCTTCTGGTTCTTATTATACACTTCAAATAATTAATTCACGAATAACAAATAATTAGTTAAAATTAATTAAAAATAATAAATAGGTTAGAATTATATTTTTGTTTTCAAACATGTCCTTATAATAGTAAATGAGAAAAAAGATGAGAGAGAATGTGTGAAAAAATGTGACAACAGATAAATAATTAAGGGCAATATTAAAAAAATACATTAAATGTTACGACAAACGTAAATTGTAATTTATAAAATGAATTACATCCCTTCTTAAATTTGAAGTTTATAAATAGGAAAGGAGAGAGTATATATATATAAAAAAAAGGAATCAGAATCATGTGTTGATTATATTAGAAAACTCTCTCAAAAATAGTGATTAATTAAATTTTGTCTTACAATGCCACTTCGTTCTTTCCATGCCACCTTTCCAAATTCCAGGCAGCGAAGTGAGGCATATAGCTATTCCTTTTTCGATCTTTCTTTCTTCTCTCTTCTCCGATTTTCTTCTTACTTTTTTTTTTGGGTTTGTTCTTTAAGGCATGGCATCACGTAAACAGATGAATGATGATACAGTGATAATTATTAGGCCAACCAAAAAGGTAGGAATGAAAGAGCTTAATTGTTGCTATAAATTGAAGTAGCTGGGAATTTCTGCATTTGTGATAGATAGAGAGAGCGTGACCAATAATAGAAGCATATTCTTCTCCAATCATATAAAAAAGTGCAGTATGGGCTTCATTCTAAAAATAAGAGCCTGTTTAATATTTACTGGGCAATATGTTTTTTTCCCCCTCTTGGATATATAAATTAAAGATTAGGTAAATCACATATCAGGAGTTAACCAAGGATAGATTAACACTAATAAAATTCCAGTATTAGAATCTCACTAGCTCTTATTATGAAAAATTGAATTGGTAGTAGTTTTGTATGGAAACGTTACCTGCTAATTAATTAGGGTTTAGGTTACAGTAATCAAACTTTTGAACACCATCCCTATATTCATGTTTGGTGCGATTTGATGACCAATATTGTAGGATTGCACAACAAATTAAACGATAGTACGCTACGTCCTACTGGTGCGCTCTCAAGTACTGAATTCACAATTTGGTCTTCACTTATGAGCAGCAGGTAATGAAAAACTCTTAAGGCGGTTGAGACAGTACATGGTTGAATTGAAGTCAATTCAATTATGAAGAAAACAATATAATTTCATTAAAATATACAAAAAATATTCACACATAACCTTAAAAAGAGTAATATTAAAATAAAATGGCACTAACTCATAGGTAAATGGAACATTTATCTTAAACTATACATAATTGGTGAACTGCTTTTTTTTTTTTTAACTCAAAACAAAATCATTACATGTTTAACAAGTAAAGGAATCAATGCCGGAAAAAAAAAAAAAACAAGTGAAGGAATAAACCCAGTCGACTGATTCAAAACTCCTGACCAGATTGGTACCAGTTCATTGGTATGACCACCGGGACCGGATTGGATTTTACTCCCTCCGTTTCTTATTATAAGAGACGAATAACCGAATTATATTGATAAAAAAAACAGTTAAAATTAGTTAAAAACAATCAATGTGTAAAAAGTATAAATTTTTTTTCCAAAAATACCCTCATTAATAAGGAGAGAGAGCATAAAAGAGAACAATTAAATTATTAAAAGAAAGAGAAGTGGGAGGGAGAGAGAGTGTGAATTGGAGACAAAATAAATATGGGTAAAATAGGAAATTAACACAAAAAAGTAGAGACAACTTTTAAGTATTTCTTATATATAGGAACATGCCATAAGCATCAAATGTCTCTTATAATAAGGAATGGAGGGAGTAATATCTTTCTTATGACTTTCACTTGATTTTTATTTTTGAAATATATACAGTGTGTGTGGTCTTTATTTTTTATTCTCGCAAGATGCAAACGGACGAAACAAAACAAACTGATGATGAATGAGGATTCAGTTGTAGTATTTACATTAGAGTTGCTTTTTTACAAACAATATTATAAATTTAGTCCAAAAAACAAAGCTAAAGTAATTAAATGTCAATATTTTTTTGAACCTTACAATGGTCTTAATTAGTTATCCTTTCTTCTGATTTTTTTTCCCTTCATTCTATTATTGTCTCTCGATTTACAAAATATCATCAATGTGGTCCTCGACGTAATAACATGCTCCGCTAGCCTTGATAAATTAGGAAAAGGCTGTGAAATTGAAATTGAACGGAAATATGCTGTTGATAATATACTACCTCTGGTTTTAGTTATAAGACCTAGTTAACTAATTTGAGGAGATTAAGAAAAGAAGTTAAGTTAGTTATTTGTTATAAATAGGTGTTGTCTTTCCTAAAATATCCTTGCTAATCAAGTGTATTGGCTAGAACTACCATTGTTAGAAGGACTATCTTGAAAAAAAATGCATAAATATTAGAGACAAAATGAGTTAAGGTCTTATATTTAGAATCAAAATAAAAATTAAATGAGACTTTATATTAAGTACGGGTGTAGTATTTTGATTGATAAGTATATATGGTCCCTCGTACAGGTGTGAAATAAATGATCATTTATATATTTCCTAATATATAGAGTCAAGAAAATGACTGCTATAAAAGTTTGAATAGTAAACCTAGAAAGGTTGTATTGGTACTTCCTTCGATGCTATTTAATTATAACATACTTTTAACACGTTTTATTAGAATTAAAATTTTTTAAGTCTTATTATTCTATCTTAAAATTTAATAAATTTTTAATTTTATTCATGTCTAATATACACGGAATATTTTATTAAAAAAATCTATTAAAAAAATGAACTAGAGGTAAAGTTATATATTCATATGATAATTTTAATTAGGTTACATATAGTAAGGAGCCAAAAATACCATTTCTATCCCATAACACATAAATATGCTTAAAATTTTTACCAAATTTTTCTATCTTTGCCTCATTAATTACACGTCATATTTCTTTTTTGTTAGGGATTAATTACATATTATATTCCTGCATTGATTATTACTTACTTTTCATTTGACTCCCTCCCTCTCTTTATAAATAAGGATATTTTTAGAAAATAAAATATATTTTTTATATATTTATTTTATTAACCAATTTTTACTAAATTTTTTATTTACATAGTTTAGTTATAGGGAGAATTACAATCAAGTCCCATAGAAAAGAAATAATTATCAAAAAGTTCTAATAACAATATCAACAGCCTATAATAACAAGTCTTATAGTAAGAATGACAACTTCTGAGATTTTTTTTTTAATTATTTTTTTTGCTTGAGACCTTTCTTCTTTAGTTATATATACATATGTAAAGCAGTATACAAATTTTTCATTTACATGAATTTTCTCATAAAATCTTCAATTGACATTCTACAGACTACGCCCTTGAAAATAAAGGTTGTGGCCTTGTTGGGGGGATGAAGATGGAGAAAGCAATGTCAGTGGAAGTACAAGTAATTAATTAGAGAGAAAAAGACCAGAAAGCAAGGTTGATACGTACATACAGGTGTTGGTTGAAGAGATAGAACAATTGGGTCAACGAGAGATCGGAGCTGAAGCAATACTAATAGCTCTCTGCCGCCTCATTCATCAAAAGTCAAGAGATTTAATTATGCAAATTCAGTTAGAGTGGTCACTTTTCGGCCAATAATGAATCACTGATTAACTGATGAACCAGAAATTGTTGCAAGGGCAACAACACTAATTGTATACAGTCTAAACTTAGCTTCTTTCTTTTACATTTTCTCAACAACAATAAAGAAAGAAAAAAATTATTGGAGATAAATGGAATGCACTTTCTTTGATCCCGTTTATAAGTCATAAGGCATGTCATTGATTTTTTTTAAAATCACAAATATTCCCGTTTTTACTCCTCATTAGATGTAGATGTTGGTTATACTATGATTTGATTTTTGAAGTATGTACTCCTCTGGCTCTATTCAGAAGGCAGAGAGATAATTTTTTTTCCTTATCCCATTTATATTTAATATGAATGTACTAAAACTCTTTATTTAGTATTACCTTCAGTCTTAATTATAAGAGCATTTGACTAATTTGAGAAGATTAAGGAAATAAGTTGAGTTAGTTATTTATCCTAAATATATGTTGTCTTTCCTAAAATATTCTTGCTAATCAAGTGTATTGACTAGAACTATCATTATTAAAAAGCTACTTTGGAAAAAAAAATGTATAAATATGAGAGACAAAATAGATTAGGATCTTATATTTAGGACCAAAATAAAAGTCAAATAGGATCTTATATTAAAAACCGAAGGTAGTATTGTGTAAACTGTTATTTTATTAGAAGGTATATATATTAAATAGGAATAAAATTAAAAAAATTGTTAAATTTTAATGCAGAGTTAGTAAGGTTTAATGTTTTTATTAGTTCCGTTAAAATATACTTAAAGTGACTTATAATTCGGGACATGTCAATTTAAATTTTCAGATTTTATGAGTACATTTTTTAAGAATATGGAAAAATTTTCTTCGCCAAACCTATAATGCTTTGTTTTTTGTTTTTATTATAATCAATCAATTTAAGTACTCACACAAGAGTTAATGTCGGTTTTAAATTTGAGATCTCAACCAAGCATGATAAGTATTGTTGTTGGGAATATTATTCATGGAAAAAAAAAAGCATCAATAGTACTAAAATATATCTAGATAATAGAAAAAGCTTGAATATAGCTACTTTGGATAGAAGTTAATGAATTTTTTCAGTACTTGCTACTTATAGACACATCACACATGCATGTATATGCCCTTGTTTATTTCCCTGTTTTTTTTTTTGGCCAAAGTTTATTTCTCTTATAATGTGGAAGCATTGAATAATAGAGATCAATTCTTTACGCATGATATGGTCGGTAAAATCATAGTTCTTATAAAGTGAGAGTTTATATATGCACGCATTAATTTTCTGAATATATTATTTATGTTTTCCCCACAGACATAAAGGATGTATATATTTTAAAATGCTTCCTTCATGCAACTCTTATCATGATCAATGCTTTACCATGAAATTGATTGTTTAATCAAAATTAATAGGAATAAGATGCTTAAATACTCTGTAGGTATTTATGAAGGAACACTCAATACCTGAAAGTTTTTTTGGCTTTTATGTACCTTGAAAGTTTATCTTCGTAGCAAAAATACCATGGCTATTATCTATCGTTAAATTTGACTATTAAATTACGTTGTTTGATCAGTGTCTTTAATAATCAAATTTAACGACGGATAACGGTTTAGGGCATAAATACTACAAAATAAAATTTTCAGGGCACATAAGAATAAAAAAAACACTTTCAAGTATTGGGTGCTCCTTCGTGTATATTTCCAGGATATTTAAGCATTTTATCCCAAATTAATATACAAAATTTATAAAAATAAAAATGGAAACATTCAGAATTAATTTTGCAAGTATCCTTTCTAAAATAAATAGCTGAATTATTAAAAAAATAAATCTTAGAAACTGAATTAAGAATTCAGGAAAATGAACAAATAAAAAGATAATTACGGAAAAGAACACATTGCGTTCAAATTTAAAGGGAGATGATGTGAACTGCATGGGTTTTTTTTAAAAATAACCTTAATTTAAAAATTGTCATTCTTAAAGCTAGCCTAAAGTAAATCATAAAACAGAATTTGGGTGTTTTATTTTTAAATAATATAATAAATTAATAAATAAATATATTCTGTCTATTTTCACGACAACTAAGTAAGTAAGAATCAAAGGGTGAAAGAAATGATGGCTTGCCATCTCTGTCCTTCGCATTTTGGTATGGAGAGAGCATTTACTATTTGCGGGTTACTTACCTGTTTCACCAAATGAAGAACCTCAATATTAATTTTCCCATGTCACCAATTATTTAATTATATACTCTCTCTTGTTTTTATTCTAAATTTCAAGTAACTAATTCATGGACAACAAATAATTAGTTAAAAATAATAAACAGGTTAAAAATATACTTTTGTCTCCAAATATGCCCTCATAATAAATAAGAAAAAGGATGAAAGAGAAGGTATGTGAAAAATGTGATAAGAGAGAAATAATTAAGGCAACATTAAAAAATATATTAAATATTAAGACAAACTCAAATTAAAACTTATAAAATGGAGTACATTCTTTCCAAATTTGAAATTTATAAATAGGATAGTGGGGAGTATATTCCAAGTTTTGCAATCATTTTGCACCCCATTCAAAACTAATACTCGTATTAATTATATATACTCCCTCCTATTCTATTTATAAACTTTAAATTGAGAAAGAGATGTGGTCCATTTTATAAGCTTTAATTTAGTATTTGTCTTAATATTTAATGTATTTTTTAAAATTTTACTCTTAATTATTTATTCTTTCTCTTTTGCCATAATCTCTCTCATGATATTTTTCTACACATTCTCTTTCATCCTTTTTGTCACTTATTACAATAGTATAATTAAAAATAAAAGTATATTTTTAATAATTATTTGTTAATATTAAATTAGTTATTTAAAGCTTATAATGTGTTTGGCAACATCCTAATCCAAACGGATTGCTAGCTAGGCTTTAGCGTGGGAGCACAACTAATCAAATACTACCTCATCTTAATATAAAAGATAATTTGATATTTAATTTGGTTTTAAATATAATATTTTAATTCACTCTATCTCTTATATTCATTTATTTATTTCAATATAGTCATTGTAGTAATTGCACATATTAAATATTTCATCAAATGATAGTTTTAGCCAATACACATGATTAACATGAATATTTTAAAAAAAAATAACACCTATTTATCACAAATAACTAATTAAATTAATTTTTTTAATCTATTCAAGTTAGTCAACTAGTTTTTATACACTAGAGGTAATACTTCAGAATTGCAATTGGTGATGTATATATCCCTATGTTCTAATTATAATTACAAACAAGGAAAATTACTATTTAGTGCTTAATTATAGTTTCACGTTATTTTTATTTTTTTTAATTTTTTTTATTCTTTTATTGAATCCTTACACTTTCCTCAATTGTAAGCAAGCATTTGTGCTTATAATATACTCATTCGGTCCTTAATATAAAACCTACTATATCCGGTTCTAATTATAAGAGCTGGTTGACTAATTTAAGAAAATTAAAAAAAAAGTTAAGTTAGTTATTTGTAATAAATATATATTATCTTTCTTAAAATATTCTTACTAATTAACTATATTGGTTATAACTGTCATTGTTAGGAGAACTATCTTGAAAAAAAATATATAAATATGAGAGACAAAGTGGATTGGGGTCTTATATTTAGGACCAAAATAAAAGTCAAACAAGATCTTATATTAAAGATCGGAGGCAATATTTAACTAATTTGATTATCTTAAAGAAGTTAGGTAAATTAGTTAATTATAAAAAATATGACATGTTTTTTCCTAAAAGATTATAATTATTTTTCTTAATATCCTCCCTCCCTCTTTTACTTGATTATGGTTGAGGGAGTATCTATAGGGGTAATTTAGGAAAACTTGATAAATATGAGAAATATGTCTTATATTTAACACAAAAATTAACTCAATAACTAGGTTTTATGTTAAAGACCGGAAGAGCATTAGTTCTGTTGTAATTTCTACATTGAAAAACAAATCTCAGTTTAAAACTTTAAAAAACACATTAGAATGGCACTGATATAGAATTATAAATATTGTTATTGTGGATGTTAAAAAAATTCTTAAAAAAGAAAAACAAAGCCGCCAGTCCTCTGCCCATCGGAGCTTGGGAATTGGAGCTAGTTTAGGTAATAAGAATACACTTAGCTTTGGCAAAGATTAAAGATAATCCCTTTTTAATCGGTGCTAAACATTTCGTTAAATCATATTTAAATGTGAGGTTGTGTACGCTATGTTAGATGTATGAATTCCTTCATATTAATGAGGAATGACAAAAAAAAAAAAACTAGGGGGAAAAGATAATTATATTAAATAAAGAAAACAGAAAAAAGTGGTATTATTAATAACATCATTACAACGTCAAACTCAGAAAAGAAGGACAAAGCTAGAGATTAATTTTTTTAAAAAATTATAATACTCCTTCTAGTTCAAAATATAGCTAAATTTTGTTAGAGGAGTCTACACATTTAATAGGTTTTTTTTTTCTAATTTTATCTTATATATTTTCTTTTCTCTTTGATTTATTTATTACATTTTTTACTTATTCTTTTTATTAATAAGACATATTTTAAATATATATATGCATTACATATTTATTATTTTCACTTGATTTAATTAGTTTTTTTGATAAACATAAATAGATAAAGTCTTTTGATATTTTGAATCGGAAGAGTAATTAATAAGATAATTTCAATGTTAGAGCGAGGATATATGGGATGGTAGAGTGTAGACCATTTCTCTTACGGGGGTCGTACGTCGTGCCTAAATTGTGAAGCTAATTAATATCCCCACAAACCCCATTAATTAAACAAACCTGACAAAATGTGATCCCTATCTCCTTTATATTCTGCATAGAGATATTTACTCGGTTGAGTTATCGATAAAATGCTGCACTTTTTGATACCTCGCTTTTATGCCAGCAACTGAACTTTATATCCTCAGGGCACAAACATGGCAATCTTAAATCCGGTTTTAATGATGAGGTAACGTAACCTCATCACATCAAGCTAGTAAACAAGCCATGTCACAATTAATAGAGCCAACCGGTAAGGCTTTCTATCTTACTCCCTCCTACCCATAACGTATATGATATTTTCTACCCGCTAATGTTGGTACAGATTCTTTTATTTTATTTTATTAAAATTGTAGGGAGAGGTTATATAAAAAGAAACTAAAGGTGATTAAGACAAATTGATTTTAGATAGAAGCTAATCTTAAAACTTAGTTATAATTTTTTTAAACCATTTTTAACGATATAAATTATTTATTTTGGATGGAACGATATAAATGACTACTTTTAATTGCTTTTTTAAATCTTTGCGAACTACCACTTCATTTCTTATTATGAGGCATTTGCATAAATAAAGATAAATTTAAAAGCTTTTATTTTCAATCAAATTTAAAGTATTAATCATATCTCTTTGATGCTCCTATGCTAGTGAAGTAATTAGAAGTATCTTATAATAAGGATTACAATGGTTGTTAAAAGTGTCCTATATTTTAGACTGAAGAGAGTATATAATGCAAACATGGAGGTTTAATTTCCTAAGAAGAATTTAACACATTACTCTCACGTCGCACCTATTCAAAGCATAAAACCTAACTATAAAGATCACTAAGGAAAAGAATTATTAAGATGAAGTTAACACATTAAATCTGCTTTAAAACAATTTCTAAAATTATCCTTGTATTTTACTATATCCGTAGGAGGGTACACAATTTCTGAAAAATTAACTTTCTCATATTTAACTTACATAGGGTAAATTAGGGGAAAAAAAAGTGTCCTAGATACCATCAAATATTATTTATATTTCGGAATGGAAAATGTTGCAAGAAAAGTACTTGTCTTTTGGACAAAAAAAACGTTGCTTATCCGAGTTATTTGGACCGATTTACACGTTACTTCTCCATGCTTTTTACTGACAAAAGTAACAAAAACCTGAAATGAAACTCATTGATTTTATCTAAAAATTTAAAAAGTTTCCTGCCTTGTCAATTTTAAACACATCTTTGAAAAGTTTTATATTTTTCTATTGGGTTAAGGTGTAAAAATACTTATTAATTTTTTTAAAGTGTGTTTAATAAGATACTCCTCTAATTCTTAGTATAAAACTCATTTAACTAATTTGATTAGATTAAGGAAGTTAAATAAGTTAGTTAATTATAAGAAATGTGACACATTTTTCTTAAAATACCATAATCATCTTTTTTAATACCCTCCTCCTTTTCTACTTGATTATGGTTGAGGGAGTATTCATATGGGTAATTTAGAGAAAATTGATAAATATGAGAAATGGGTCTTATATTTAGATTAAAACCAACTCAATAATTAGGTCTTATATTAAAGACAAGATGAGTATATTTTTTGAGGTATAAAAATACCCATAAACATTGAAAAAGTGAGCAAAAATAGCATTGCTGTTAAATTGTCTCACGTTGACTGTTAAAGAAAACTTCTTGACACAAAATGCTGACATGGGAACCTATGTGGTCATGGTAATGTCCGAGCTGGCTGGGAGGGAAAAATGAAATTAATTTACTCCTCCGGTTCTTAATTAATATAGGACTTAATTATTGAGTTGTTTTGGTTTAAATATAAGACTATTTATCATATTATCAATTTTTTTTAAATTATCTTTATGGATACTCCCTCAACCATAATCAAATAGAAGAAAAAGTTGGGTATTAAAAAGATGACTATGGTATTTTAGAAAAAACATGTCATATTTCTTATAATTAACTAACTTACCTAACTTCCTTAATCTAATAAAATTAGTTAAATAGTGTTATGTTAAGGATTGGAGAATTATTATTTTTCAAAAATTAAAATTCCCAACCCACGCCCATCTGTAAATCATGACCCATCCTCATCTCCCTCACAGTCACGCCGCAACCGTACCGTAACCTCTCCTTCTTCCTTGCTGACTTCATTGCCGGCCACCGTCTCGCCTTAGCATCCCCTGTCATACTCCGTCTCCTTCCTCTCTTCCTCCCTCAACCTGTAAAGTTGCATCCTACTAATAGTAACCTATTGTTGATCTCATCGTCCATGGATCTACTACAGTCTGTTAGATTGTGGGGAGGCAGTGATGAGTGAGACGGGGACATCGTCGTTATTGATCTCGGAGTCCATCGTCGCTGTCGGTGAGCTCTTCCTCCAGGCCGTCGCACATAGCATCAACCGCATCCTTCATCGTCAAACTTGCGAGCTCTCATTCAAACTTGTGTTCAGGATAAGTCGTGATCTTGCTAAAATAAAGGGTCTCATATCCTTTTTTCGCTGAAGCTGGTCGGTTCACTGAAAATAACGAGAAGGAATTTTGGCTCTGAGTTTCACAGTCTTGGGTTGCCACTTTAATGTCGTTCTTCCCTGCTTCCTCAGTTAATTTTTGCTTCAGTAGCTTGTTTGGTGCTTTCCGAGATTGCTCCTTTTATTCTCTACTGAGTTTCAAACTCTTCATCGTAAGGTTGCTCCTCTTTTTCATTGTTGATAGATGGTTGATGAACATTTGGTTGATAGATTGTTTTAAACTGTCAATGGATTGTTGATTAATTTTTGAAAACTGGAGCAAAGGATAAATCGGTAGGGGGAGAGAGGGGCCTTGTTTTTTTTTTTTTTTTTCAAAAGGGATATTTTGGTACTTTTATACTAGAACACATTAGATCTGGACAAATAGCACAGGGCTATCACAATAAGTAACGGCAGTTAAGCTAATTTAACCGCAACATTATTTTTGCCCTCTCTTTCAACATTCGTAGGTATTTTTGCACCACGAAAAAGTATACGGTGGTGTTAGGCATAATTGAAAAAAGTTGATGAATATTTTTGCACTTTAACCCTTTCTTATTTAATGTTAAATAAGAATAAAAGTAGAAAATTGTAATAAATAATTAATGTGATGCCTTGTTAAATAAAATAAAAAAAAAGGACCACACAACCTCTCATCCAAGTAACTTAAATATATAAATAAGATGGAAGGCAGTGAGCTGAAACTTAACCACTAATCAAGCCATCCCATTCCCGTATTGGCGGAGTTACACCTTGTTCAGTTTAACTTACTTTGTCCATATTTTTGACATTTAAAGATCAAGACTGTTAATTATGTAAAGCTGAGGGATTTTTTTTTTGGTAACACAGTGAAACTTTTTTGTCCAGCATGGAGGACGAGCGTTGAGTGACGTGGAAGGCATCATTAAATCTCTTCATCTGCCATCTTCATTGCATTGGCCCCCATTGCCTTTAAAACCTCAACCTCCTCCCCTCCTCACTGGATATCATCAATACCTTCCTCTGCATCGCCATAACCCACATATTTTCCTTCCCATAATCTCCAATTCTCCATCTCAACAAAACAACCAGACCAGGCCGCAAACAACATGCCTCCTATGTTGCCGGAATTCTCCAGCTCCGTCAAGCTCAAGTACGTCAAACTAGGTTACCAGTACTTAGTTAACCACATTATCACCCTCACTCTCATCCCTATCATGGTCGCCATCTTTATCGAGGTCTTACGTTTGGGCCCTTCCGAGATTTTGAACCTCTGGAAATCTCTCCACTTCGACCTCGTTCAGATTCTCTGTTCCGCTTTCCTCATCATCTTCATGGCCACTCTCTATTTCATGTCCAAGCCTCGTACCATATACCTCGTCGATTATTCCTGCTTCAAGCCCCCCGTCACGTGCCGTGTCCCTTTCTCTACCTTCATGGAACATTCCAGACTCATCCTCAGGAGCAACCCTAAGTCCGTCGACTTCCAGATGAGGATTCTTGAGCGTTCTGGACTCGGAGAAGAAACCTGCTTGCCTCCGGCGATTCACTATATTCCTCCAAAACCTACCATGGAAGCTGCCAGAGCGGAGGCCGAGCTGGTCATTTCTCCGCCATGGATTCTCTCTTCAGAAAGACCGGGCTCAAACCCAAAGACATAGACATCCTCATAGTGAACTGCAGCCTCTTCTCTCCCACCCCTTCTCTGTCCGCCATGATTATAAACAAATACAAACTCAGAAGCAACATCAAGAGTTTCAATCTCTCCGGCATGGGCTGTAGCGCGGGGCTGATTTCAATCGACTTAGCTCGCGATCTTCTTCAAGTTCATCCAAATTCAAATGCTGTGGTCGTGAGCACCGAAATTATTACCCCTAATTATTACCAAGGCAACGAGAGAGCCATGCTTCTCCCCAACTGTCTTTTCCGAATGGGCGGCGCAGCGATCCTCCTAACGAACCGCGGGTCCGAGCGCCGGCGAGCCAAGTACAGATTGATCCACGTTGTACGGACGCACAAAGGAGGCGATGACAAGGCGTACCGGTGCGTGTTTGAAGAAAGGACAAAGAAGGAAAGGTCGGGATTTCTCTCTCCAAGGATCTGATGGCCATAGCAGGAGAAGCACTGAAGTCGAACATAACGACGATGGGGCCGTTGGTTCTTCCGGCGTCGGAGCAGCTCCTTTTCCTCTTGACTCTGATCGGAAGGAAAATCTTTAACCCCAAGTGGAAGCCATATATCCCAGACTTCAAGCAAGCGTTCGAGCATTTCTGCATCCACGCCGGAGGTAGGGCGGTGATCGATGAGTTGCAGAAGAATCTACAGCTTTCGGCGGAGCACGTGGAGGCGTCGAGGATGACACTTCACCGGTTCGGAAATACATCGTCGTCGTCGCTGTGGTACGAACTGAATTACATAGAATCGAAGGGAAGGATGAAGAAAAAGGAGAAAGAGTGTGGCAGATAGCGTTCGGAAGTGGATTTAAGTGTAACAGTGCGGTGTGGAAATGTAACAGAACAATCAAGACGCCGATTGAGGATAGTCCCTGGGCAGATTGCATTGATCGGTACCCAGTTCATATTCCTGAGATCGTTAAGCTCTAGGCAACCAAAGTTCAAGAAGAACGAGGTTGATTGGTCGTTGGCCTCACTGCAATTGTAGTTGCTGATGATGATGATGATCTGTCATACTTCTTCACTGCTTTTACTCGCCAGAATTATTATTATCTCTTATTTATTTTGTGTTTCCTGATCTTTGCGCCATAGGAGAAAAAAAAATCAATGTAGTCTCTGGTCATACATATGATTATTCAGATTTGATCTGTAGATCAACTCTGACGTGTTGTATGTGAACACCAGACTCTTGAGTCATATTTGTTATCCCACTTTTTTTGAGAAAATATTTATTTTTCTTTGAGGAGAATTACAAGAGACTTTCTCGGGGTTCATATATAACATGCAACAGACTACGATGAGTACGTAGTACAAGTAATATATTGGCAGTAATTAGCAAACACCTA
>NW_021633052.1:0-37434 GCF_004799145.2 Neltuma alba | reverse complement strand
ATCTTAGTTCCATCACTCCTTTTTATTTTCCTTGGCTTGTTTACACTATAGCTCTATCTTCTTTTTTTCTTGGTTTCCCCCTTCTTTCATATTTTTATCTTCTTCCTGTTTGTTGCCATCATTTGAATTCCTTAACTTGAACAAAAGTCTCTTGCTTCTTTATGAAGTTCTATAATAGAGTTGTGCATAAAAGCAGAAGCCTTTGGGCAATCAGACATTTAGCTACTAACTATATCATCATATGACATAATTGTCTATATTTTTGTGTGCTTTGAAGCTTAGAATCCACTAGTATTTCATTTTCTCGAATATCATCTATCACACCATTTCTTGCATCTTTGGTCCATCTTTTTAAAATATGTTTTTTTTGTAGTTTCCTCACTTCATTTACCTCATATATTTTTAAAGCATGGCAACATAATATCCCAATAGATTCAAAATGCCTACAACCGCACCATACGGAATCATCCTTGGGATCAAATGTCAATGTCTACTTTTTGTTTTCATCAACCATGGTACCACTATATGTGAACAATGGACCTTTCTCACCTCGAGAGGAAATACATGTGGCAACTAGCAAGAAACAAGATCTAATTGCTCTTGGAACAATTCTAACATTGAGGCGGTGTAAATATCAGCAAATAGTCACAGTATAGGTGAACTTTAGACTATCAATCATGGTTTTTTTCCTTTGCATCAAACTCACATTTCATTTCATTATACCTCTTATCTGCAACAACCTTTTAGAAACTCTTGAAAAATTACTCAATATCAACACTTGGGTTTGTAATGTTCTTGATATCTACATTAACAATTCCACTTATTTGTGTGCTACGCATACCCAAAGTAATAGAGTACTTCATATAACACCATACCAATTTCATATATGGACTTCAACCATGAGTTGTCTTTCAAATTGAATGATGATATTAAAGCAGCCCATGCTTTTTGAAATTGTGATTCATCTTCAATAATAAACGTATACTTATTGAAGTCACGCATAATATGTGAACCACCTTTCATCTTGTTTCCTAAATGTTTTATTCCATTTTGCCTAATATGAAATGTGCATAATGCATGTTTCACTCCAGGAATAACTTCACCTAGTGCTCTTGCCATTGTTCGATCTTGTTTAGTAAAAATTGTTGCAGATCTTTTTTGCTTGCTTTCAGGAAAGTCTTTAACAACTACTTGAATGATTATGGTTTCATTATACAACAAAGTTGCATCAAAAATAACAATTCCTCTTTAATGATTGAGACCTGAAAATATGGTAAGAGCCTATGATTACAATTTGTGTAGTATGTGGTATCCAATGAAATTACATCTCCAAATAAGTATAATCTACAAGTACAAGGGCATCAGCCCAAAAAATATTTGTCATTTGATTTTTCATATCAAGTTAGTATGAATGATAAAATGAAGGGTTCTCAGTAATCTGCTCTTCAAAATAGTTCAATAAGCATCCAACTTCCCCATCTTTCATAATTCTTCATCGTTTAGCATTCAAATAATTTTTCGTATCAACTTGAGTGAAACCAAGAGTAGCTCGTCCACCTGCTTGCTTGCTCATAAGGTCAAATGTTTTTTTTTGTTTAAGTCCAGCATCCCAAACCAAATCAATCTCGTCTGCTTGCACATTACTTATTTTCTTTTGAGACCTCATCATATGCATAGTTCCTTGAAGATGTAACAAGTGGTTATGCTCTTCTATAAAGCTAGTAATCTTGAATTTACCTTACACTAAATTAACTATTATTCCAGCTTTACCACTGGTCCTAGTCTCAGGATGACAATTTGTAGCTGAGGTATACCTTTTATTTGGTCTCTGTTCACCTTCTTTTGAATATACATATCTATATACAATAATTGTCTTTTTATCTTTCTTACTCTTTGTTGGCCCATTTTCCTTCATCAAAGCCTACTCTATAGGCATATTCATTCCAAACTTACATGCCTTCTCTAGATTGTTAAATTCTTTCCCTAATCTAAGAGTCAAATTAGCTTCCATAGATTCAAACCTGCAAAGTAAATCTATGCAAAACATATAATAAAAACTTCTAATAAAATTTGAAACTACATAAATTTAAAAACATCTTAACAAACTAACAACTATAAAGCCATGATCCACATCCAAAAAAAAACACACACACACAAAGAAATTTTATAATAGATGCAACAAAATGGGAAAAATTTCTAAATAGAGATAAGTTTGCTTTAAAAAAGTTACTATCTATTGTTTGAAAAAAAACAGATAGAGAGAGAGAGAGAGTTATTTTTGCCTTACCCTTCTTGGATGAGAAGAAGAAGAAGCCACCGAATATCTATTTCATACAATGAAGTCAGCAAAATGAGAATGCACGTCGAAGCTTTCCTCAAAAGTCGACGATGGAATGATGAGAAGGTTTCCTGCCAAGCTGAAATCAGGAAGTATTAGAGGTGAAAATTTGCGGTCAGGATCACAACACTTGGATGGCGAAGATTCATTTTTAATAGCCTGGTGTTGTGGCGCATTATAAGCTTTTAGATCACTTGAATGGACAAGATTTAGAGACGATGAGGGATGAGGAGGAGAAAACCGATGATGAGAGGATCTGCTACCCAAAAATGAAGCCTTACCCATTAGTACTCTTAAAAGACTTGCTTCTTTAGTAAACCGAGGTGAAGATACAGAAGAAACATTTGGGTGCAAGACTAATTTTTCTTCAACCAACGATGTAACGATCTCTCAGCTAGTGGCTAGATAATGGGGAAAAAAAAAGTTGTGGACCAGTTTTTTAGAATAAGAGAATGAATCATGGAATGATCTTCTTGAATTAGAGTCTTTGGGCTTGTTTGTTTACATATTCTAAAACAGTTTTTTGTTTTTAAAAACAAAAAAATAAAAAATCCTATTTGGTACTTTATTTTCACTTAACTTTTTTTTTTTAAAAAATAGAAATTTGTTTTAAAAAACTAAAAATAGGAAACAATTTTTAGATGTTTTTTAATTTTTTGTTTTGGGTTTTTTATTTCCCAATCGAAAACTATTGTCTGCCCGCCTCTTCTTCTTTGCTCACTCGACAGCCATAGGAGGCCAGTTGTGCTCACTGACTCCTTACCCTTGTGCTCGCCTTCTCCTCACTCTCAGGTCTCGGTGCTCGGTGGTCGCCATCTTCTCCGCTCAGTAGTCACCGTCTTCTCTGCTTGTTGTTTGCTATCTCCAATCTCTTTCATCTTCCCTCCTCGGTCCTAAATCGGTGAATCATCAGCCTCTACTTTCTCATTGTCTGATTATTTTAGTGGGTTTTTATCTAAAACTTGATCTACATCATTTAATAGATTTTTGTGTAGCATTTGAGGTCTAAATATGAATGCCTCTAGAACAAGATTGCATTTCTTAAAAAGGATTACGATGATGCCACCACCGAATTGAAGTTTTAGGGCAGCAAAACAAAAACAAAAATAAAATAAAATAAAATCAAAAACAAAGTTAGGAATATGCAGGTCAACCACCGGGGTCCATCAATAGAATAGATGAGCTGGCCAATCATAGATTGATTTTTTACAATCAGAAGGCGTATCGTCGATATTGTTGTTATTATCAACAATGGGGAAGGAATGAGTGGTATTTGGTGGAAGAGTTATTTGTAGTGAAGCCAAGAATGTGGGGAGAGGATACGCAAGGGAGGGCTTAGTTGGGAGTGTGTATGAGGTCAATTAATAGTGAAGGCGTGGGGTGGGATTAAATTGTAGCTAGCAAGGAACAGAGAGTGAGGTGGGAGGGAAGTTATGATGAGGAAGAGGCAGGGGTTTTAGAGAATTGCGATAATGAATGAATGAAGTGTGAAGAAGAAGGAACAAAAAATGAAGCTTAAATGGAGGGGGAATGCCACTGATTGCGTTAGTTCTAGGGAGCTAAGTGAGTGTAAATAAATCTTAAGTGAATTTATCCTATGCATCCTTTTGATAGGTTCCTTCATTTTTAGTTTAGAAGGTGTTCACTCAAATATTTTCTTTTATCAACATCTAGCTACTCAACAAGCTAGTTTATTATTTTACTTATTGCTTTGGAATGACAGATTAATTTGTGATTTGTGTTAGTTATGCTACTTTATTAGTTTGTCTTTAATATAGTCTCGTTGAAATATGCAATCTCAACTCCATGGATATTTAGGCTATCTAATTAAGTTATGCAGGGCCATTGTTTAACCCTTCAGCTATAAATAAAACCTTTTTCCTATTTTGAATTCTATAGTTGATTGATTTTATGCATGATGGACATAGATGGTCATTTATCAAATAATGAAATGAACAACTTTGAGGGATTTGCATCTTCATCAGGGTCAAGTGAAGAAGACTTCGAGCTTTCAGAATTTATGATAATTAATATGACATGTGAATATGAAAGTAAGTTTCTTAATAAGATTCCAGTTCGTGCATCTGCACTTATTGGTAGAGAATTTGTTAATGAGCTCATGCAAGGATCAAGAGCTACTTGTTATGAATTGTTGCGAATGGAACGGGCATGTTTTATTAGTTTATGCAATGAGTTAAGGACTATAGGTTATTTGGAAGATTCAAGAGGTGTGATGTTGGAAGAGAAGGTTGCAATGTTCTTATATATTATAGGCCATAATCTTAGGCAAAGGGTGGTTTCAGATCGGTTTCAACATCCTACTGAAACAATTTCACGCCACTTTAAGGAAGTGCTAAGATTAGTATGCTAATTGGGAAAAGAGCTTATAAAACAAGAGACAACAGAGTTGCCTGCATATGTTAGAAATAACCCAATGTACTATCCTTGGTTAAGGTAAGTATTAATTATCGATATTTAGGTGTTAGTTATTACTAGTTCTTTGTCCCTCATGACTATATATATGTGTATGTTTCCAATGTAGAATTGCATAGGTGCAATTGATGGTACACATATAAGTGCTTGGGTACCTTCTGAAAAGCAAGCATCATGTAGATGGAGAAAGACGGTCGTCACACAAAATGTTATGTGCATATGTGACTTCAATATGATGTTCACTTATGTTTATTCAGGATGGGAAGGTGGTGTGCATGATGCAAAAGTTTTGCTAGATGCAATTACTAATCCTGAAACAAATTTCCCATGGCCTCCTAGAGGTATAATTCTAAATGAAATCCTTCTCATATGCCATCTATCCCTTTCTAAATCAATTTTTTGCAATTGTTGTAGGATCATTTATTTTGTGGACTCGGGATATTCTTGCACTGATGGTTTTCTTCCACGATATAGAGGAGAAAGATATCATGCTCAAGAATACCAAGGTAGAGGTTCTAGAAATGCTAAAGAGCTTTTTAATTACAAGCATTCTTTATTAAGAATGACGATTGAGCATTGTTTCAGGGTTTTAAAAGCTCAATTTCCAATTCTAAAATTAATGCCACCATACAAGCCTTCGAGACAACGTCTTATAGTAGTGGCATGTTGTGCTATTCATAACTATATATACAAGTAGAGTCGACGTCATTTGTTGTTTACAAAATGGGAAAATATGAATCCGGCACAAGTGGAGGAGTTAACTGTAAACACAAATTTAGAAATTCAAAATTTGCTGCGAAATGCAAATGTAGAGAGTAAAAATTATAATTTGGACAACTTGTCAAGACTATCTGATCAGAGATCAGCAAAGATGTCATCATATTGTGATCAAATTTCTACTAGGATGAGGTTGACTCATCACATAGATGTTAATTGATATGATTAGATGTTATTTTTAAGATTTTGTTTAAAACAATGTTCATTTAAATTTTAACCATGTTTGTTTTATTTGTAGTAAATCATTTTTTTGTTATTTATTAGTCATTCTATTTGATTTTTTTATTAAATTAATTTTACATTTTAAAGTTGATGTCAAAAAAAATTAAAATTAGTTATCCAAACAAGTTTTTATATTTTATTATTTTAAAATAATTATCCAAACATGTTTTTTTGTTTTTTGTTCTCAAAATTTGTTTTAAAAAACAGTTTTATAAAATTGTTTTAAAAAAAAAAAAACAGAAAACATAACCAAACAGGCCTTTTATATTTCGTAAGCCTGCCCAGTATAGAGTATTCTGATTCTGATTCAATTTTGAATGTTGAAAGTTTCTTTAATCTTGGCTGCTATTTCAAGTCACAACACATGGGCGGCAAATCCAGAAGCGTTCAGGTTAGCTTTTGAGGCAAACAAAAGTAGGCCTGCTAGAAGTCATATTTTTTGTTGTTCTTATAATTTTTAAACATGGATTTGTAATTAAATGAATATTTTTGTTTCATATATATGTTCCTTTCATGTAAAAAATATTAAAATTAAAAACATGAAATATAATGTGAAATCATGTAATAATTAAATAAAAATTTAATAAAAATAATTATGTCCATATAATTTATATATAAATTAAATTGATAATAAGTCTAATTGTAAACATAATAATACTAAAATACATGTAGTTTTCAACGAAGCAACATGATATGATTGCTAATGGTCTGAAAGAAATAGTTAGCTTTATGAAAGAGTCAATTTTTTCATAGATATTTAATTTTTAAGTAATTTTTTGTTAGGCCAAACTCCGTCTAATTTTCTAAAAACTGGTATGGTTCCTGAGTCTAACTTTAATTTTCAATTCAATGGCGGCTTAACTTTAGTTCGACTCGACTCAATCATAAAAATGGTTTTATAATTCAAGTTAAGTCATTAACGAGTCTGATTGGACTATTCGATGCAACCTGATCTTCTGATCCCTAACAGAAACAAATACTCCTCTAGTATTTAATATAAGACTTAGTTATTGAGTTGATTTTAGTTCTAAATATATGATCTATTTATCATATTTATTAATTTTTTTCTAAATTATCTCTATTAATACTTCCTCAAGCATAATCAAGTAAAAGAAAAAGGGAGGATATTAAGGAAAATGATTATGGTGTTTTAGAAAAAACATGTCATATTTCCTATAATTAACTAATTTACCTAAATTTCTTAATCTAATCAAATTAGTTAAATAGGTTTTCTGAAGTGTTTTTTTTTTTCTTTTCGCTGCTTGAAAATATGAGTTGGCTCTGAGCTGGTTAAAAAAGAGTGATGTGAACGCACATGAAGATGCCACATACGGTCAATAATATTTGACCGTTTGGATGAGTTAAACCAGGACGACATCGCTACATGTTGTAAACTCCTAGGGCGACATTATTCTAAATAAAACTTCCGATACGCTAACGGAATACTTCTAAAGTAAAAATGGAATATATCCCATATGTTTTCCCTGTTAGAGAGAAGGAAGGAAAATGGCAAGTCTTCCAAGAATTGAGATTTTTTGGTAACGTTCTTTGTACAAGTCAAAGAGGTGTTCCTTGCAAACGATATCTATCATCAATTATCTATTCTTTATACCATATAAGTTTGGATATCTTGAACTGTTCAATCATTGGTGTCAAAAAAAATTTCCTCATATTTTATCTTTTTTTTTCTTATTAACTAATTTTTTTATTATAGATTTTTGTTCCGAAACCTATTAGTCACTGCAAGAGGATTTGTCTAGTCTCTTAATTTAGATTTGACGTCGTAGGTAAAAGACGCATTGACTTGGCGGATTCAAGGTAAACCAAAAGAATTTGTGGGATCAGATTTTTCATTAAAGTATATCAAGTTATCAACAAAAATTGCTTGGCTTACCATTCTTCTATGGGGTTAGTTAGTCCATCATTTTCCCTAAGCAGAGACTTTGAAGCTTTTTCGTTTTCGACACTAGAAGAACTCTCTTGGAGTATGCAATGGGTTTGAAAAACATTTTCCCTATAATAGAAAAAATTGAATCAAAATAAAAATTTCGAAAAATTTGAAAAAAGAAAATATGGCATCTGTTAATGTAAATTAACATAGAGCAACACTGCAAAATATCCAAATTTGTTGAGGTGAAAATGTATCTACGAAGTATTTCTCCATGAACATCTACCTGTTTTTGAATGTAAAGATATTTACGTAGACATTTTAAGATGGTATAAAGATGTCATAGCTGTAGGTCAATAAAATTATTCAAAAATTACACATGAGGTTCAAAAATGGTGTAAAAATGTTATGGCCATTAAAAACCTCATGTATATTCTTGTACTGCTTTAAAAACTATATGTGTATATTTGTACCAATTTTTTATAAACATCTTTGTTAAACAATCACCGTTAATTGACTTAGCATCATGACATTGTTGTCCTATTTTGAAAACTTTATGTGTATTTTTACATTTAAGGAAAGTTTATGATATTTGAAATCTTTGGCAGAATACTTCATGAGTATATCTTTAAAATTTACAAAGTTAAGTCTCAAGAAAATGAATTAATTATAGGTAGATCCTTAATTTTTTCAAATGAGCTACAAACAAAAATCTCAATTGTAAGACAGAGTTACATTTAAAACTTAAATCGATTATTTGTAATTGAGAGTTGAAGCTCCTAAATTTACAACTGGCCAAATTAATATATACTCCTCCATTCCTTAATATAAGACCTATTTAATTAATTTGATGATATTAAGGAAGTCAGGTAAATTAGTTAATTATAAGAAATATGACATATTTTTCTTAAAACACTATAATTATCTTCCTTAATATCTTCTCTCTCTCTTCTACTTGATTATGGTTAAAGGAGTATCTATAAGAGTAATTTAGAAAAAATTAATAAATATGAGAAATAGATCTTATAATTAAAACCAAAATCAACTCAACAATTAGATCATATATTAAGGACCGAAGGAGTATTACATTTTTTAGAAGGTGCTCTTTATTCTTTACATTTGATGGTTTTAATATTTATATTTAATAAAAGTAATAAAAAAAGTTTTAAAAAATTTAAATTTTATGATAAATTTAATATTTTTAACTGTTTTTAACCTACAAATTAGTTATGGATGACTTGTAAGAAATAGGAGCGAAAGATGATGCGGCATTGAAGGGGCTACACATTGAAGAATGATACTTGCCTTTTTCTCTCCCCCGGTAGTCCTCTCTCATCTTTCGTAGCTCCTCCAGCTGGTTGGAGTTCAAACTCAAAGAAAAATAAACGATATTCAGGGGGGCATGATTCTAGTTGCAGTGCTGGAAATTTCATTTTTATTTGATATCCAGTCAGTTCACAATGATAATCCCTACCAAAATTAAACATGAAAATTCCAGATATCCATTCTTACAACAATAACCTTTTCCTTAAATACAATGTATGAGGAAAAGCGTTGATTCTGACCACTGCTTTGTTTTCCAGCAAGAGAGACCAAGACGAAGCTTACCCTGCTCGAACATGAGGCAAACTGCGCACACAAAGAACAGAGACCGACGGGGCGACTGGAAAGATGAGAGGAGTAGACAGCCAATGTGATAAATAAATATGAGAGATAAAATATATTGGAGTCTTGTATCTAGGACTAAATTGAAAATCAAATTGGTTCTTATATTAAGGTTCAGAAGAGTCGGGAGAGGAACTTCTTTTTTCCCTTTCCCTCCTTGTTCCTTTTTATCATTATTGAATCAAAATTTTAACGGTTTAAATTTAATATTTTATTTAATTTGATCTAAGCATTTTATTCATGTAAAATGATCAACAAATTTGAAGTCTTGGGAAAAAGATGTATTGACTTGAGAGAGTCAATGCAAGCCAAACAAAAAATTTTCCCCATAAAAGACAAAATGATATATATAAAATTTGAAAGTTTATAAAGTACTATAACAGAATGAGCTTAAGCTATGTCCTAGAAAACAAAAAAATACAGCAAGAGATATTTGAGTAAAGGGAAGAATATGAAAATTATGAAGGAAGAGCTAGAATTTCCTACCATGTGATCGATGAGGTCTGATGTTGACGAGTAGCTGTAATATTAAAGGAGTTTTTTTTCAACCCAAATAATGTACAAATGTGGATGATTCTCGGCTTTAAATAAACCAAAGTTATGGATCCAAAGCAAGGAGACTCTCAAACAGTTAGAAATGATAATTAATACAAGCTTTGTGTTGATTGTCCAAATATCCTTGCCAGCAAATAAGATATTGACAGAAATGTTTTCTTGACTTCTTGCACTTGTAAATAATTATAATCCATCCGTGAACCCTCTTTAAATCATCCTTGTCTAAAAAAGTGTGACCGGAAGAGCTTGAGGAGTTAATTTTGACTTATCAAAAGGTGAGAGAAGAGCATTGATTTTTCTCATAATAGTAAAGGGGTCATCAAGTTTACCATGTTGCAGAGCAAAATTTTTCTTCCTCCACATTACTTCCAATAAGCATAAGATGCCAAACAAATTTTGTGGGATCAGATTTTCCATTAAAGGACATCAACAAAAATTGTTTTTGGCTTATCATAATTTCATGGAGTTCGTACATCTTTTTCCCTAGCAAAGAACTAAAGACTTTAATTTTGGAAAATACAGATCAGGTTTCTTATATTTATTATATCAAGTTTTTTCAATCACACATGACCATATGTCCTAATTTTTTTTGGTGTGATTTTATAATTAAATGCTAATATTTCAAAAATATCACACATGATCATGTGACCGAATAACTTAATGTAAGTGTTTTACTTAATTTTTCTAAGAAACTTGTTCAACATTTGGTTTAATTGCACCTATTAGGATTAAAGAAAATCTGAATGCATTTTCCTAATTTATGTTTTTTGGCTAGCTCAATGAGATAAGCCAATATAATTCTTATTAATTACACCAAATTACAAAAAATTAGATAACTAATGGCTTACCGTGTAATTCGGATTGAAGCCTTTTAATTTTTAAATCAACACGTGGATTATGGACATCTATGCTCTCAATGAATCACATTTTTTGGAACAATTGTTTCACATTTATTTTTATTTTTAAGTTAAAATATAAATTTTATTTAGTTGGTTCAACCTAATTTCAGGTACACACATGAAGTTGACAAACACACACACATATATATATATATGAAAAAGTATACGTTTACTTCATGTTTGGATGGAGAGAAAACGAGGAGGAAAGAAAATAAAAGAGAAAAATGAGAGGGGAAGAAATGAGTTTTTTTCCTATTAGGATGAGGGGAGAAAATTAAGAAGAAGAAAAAGTAGGGAAAAAAATAGAGTGTGACCCACTTTATTTTCTTTCCAACTTTTCTCTTCACATATGGAGAGAAAATGAGAAGAAAACTTACATTCCCCATATGCGCTCCTCAAATATAGTCCAATAATATCACATTCCACTTTTAATGCAAGTTTTTCTTTCTAATTTTACTTATGACTGCTTCACAATTCAACAAATCTCATTATACTGCGATCAAAATTAGAAGCTACACATGAACTCCATTTTACATCCAATGAAAAATGCAAAAAATTGGCACAAATTAATATATATAATTTCTTCGTCTCTTTCAAATTTTATATTAAATTTTTATTATTTATTAATAATCTTAAATAATACGTAATTTATTTATTTCATTTTATTATGTTTGGTTTAAAAAAATTATCCGCTTTTTTTTACCTTTAAAAATAATTTTTTACCAAATCATTTGGTTTTTAAAATATAATCACATGATGATAAATTTTTATCAAATAATTTGATTTTAAATTATTTAATGATATAAATGTTGATATGATTTTTTTATTATGATATTTAATTTGATTTATAACATGATATATTTTGATATAAGAATAAGGATATTTTAGTTATTCATATATTTACTCATTTTCTTTTTTTTCTATTTCTCTCCTCCATCCAAACACAAGGAAAGATAATATTTTCTCTCCAATTTTCTCTTCTATTTGTTTTTTCTCCTTTTAACTTTTCTTCTCATCCAAATGGAACACTAGTCTTTTGAACTTATACCATACTCTATCTTTTTTTTTTTTTCTCTTAATTTATTTGTCTATTCAATCCTCAAACCTCTGCACGGTTAGTTTTGCCAAGTGCTAACAAAAAAAATTCCATCATATATTAAATTTAATTTTTTAAAATAATGATGATGGACGCAAAAAATGTTTTTTTTAAACTAGCAATACAAAAGTAAAGATAAATTATCTAATATAAGATTTAAATAACTGATTAAATTAAGAAAATTGATTGGGTTAGTTATGTATAAAAACATGCGTTTTTTTAATAATACCTTATTTAATCATGTACATTAGAACTACTTCTTTTAATGAAAACCTTTTTAATATATGTAATTGAAAAAATTTTATAAATAGAGTAAAACACACTAAACATCCTCTTACTTTATTTAAATTATATAAATCTCTCATCTATTTTAAAAATATATATGAACCTCCCTTAAAATTAAAATGTATGTCATGCAAATCTCCCTTATATAATTGAGAGTTAATTTTTATTTACTCAAACTATTAGTTTACTACTCCCTTCTTTCGTTTTTATAAGCAACAACTATCATTTCCTTTTTGTTGTAAATATAAGCAATATTTACAAGTTATTTTAAATTTTTGTAGCAAATTTTCTATTTTACCCACATTAATTACTTATTTTAATACTTAATATATTTATTATCTCATTTTTTAAATCATCATCTTTATTCATCACATATTCTCTCTTTTTCGTAGCTCTCTTTATTATAATAATTTTGTTATTCTCTTTCTTATACCCTCTCTTCTATAAATAAAGGTATTTTAGGAAAAAAAAAACTTTCAATTTCTATATATTTATTGTTTTTAACAAATTTTAACTAACTTTTTTAATCTATGTAATGAAATTTAAGGTTGCTTAAAAAACCAAACGGAAAGGACTATTAAGTTGCATAATTGCAAGCAAATGAGATAAAGCTAGCTCAATTATCTAATATAGGACATTGATATTCTCAACAGAGGGGACGCCTGGGGAAAGGAAAAGATTTTTTCCCCTCACAAAGGAAACGGTGGAACGAGAATTTAGTAGAAATGTCAAAATGAAAAGAGTCCTTCCACGTTTGAGCTGTTAACTTGGTATGCTTAAATTTATCATTTACTCAAAATAACCTGTTCATCATAATTATTTTAAACTTAGCTTATTATGTAACTCTGTGAGTTAACGAGTCAATCCATTTAATCTGTATGATAATTAAGTAATTTGAGTAGATTAAAGAAGTTTAATAAGTTAGTTATTTGTAATAATTATGTGTTATTTTCTCTGAAATGCCCTTGCTAATTATATATATTAGTTAGAACTATCATTTGATAAAACTTTTAACATGCGTAACCACTATAATGACTACTACCTCGATTCCTTAATATAAGAGCTCGATAACTAATTTGAGGAGATTAAAAAAATTAATTAAGTTAGTTATTTGTAACAAATATGTGTTGACTTCCTTAAAGTTTTTTTATTCAATTATGTACATTGAAACTACACTTAGGTGAAAATATTTTATTGCAATCAATATGGATATTTTTTAAAACATATTATAAATTTGAGAAACAAAGTGGATTGAGGATTTTATATTTAGAACCCAATGAAAGGCAAAATGAATTGAGATATTTTATTTAAAACTAAATTAAATATCAAGTTAACTTTTATATTATGTAATATTCAAACCTGACGATTGCTTGGCGAACAATTAATTGGAAAAATAAATGTTCAGGGGCTTGTTGATGAACATAAATAAATCGATTATGGGCTTGTGAGTATTAATTGTTGTGAATTGTTTGTAAGAAAAAATTCAGTTGATTGTTCTGAATCCTCAAGCATGCTGAAAAATTACCTCCTTGCTAACATTTCTTCTTTTAACCAAAATACCCCTCTTTAATATAAGATTTATTACTTTCTAATTAAGAGATTATGTAAATTATTTAAATTTATGATTTAAAATTTTTGAGCAAATCTTTTGTTACAAACATTTATGAACACATTTAATCAAGTGTGGGTATATTCATGATGCAAAACGGGAAGAGGAAAGAGGAAGGAAAGAGATCCGAAAGAGCAAAAAAAGGAGAAATAGAGAATGGAGAAGAGGAAATAAGCTGAGAGAAAATAATAACTGCTATATACTTCAATAGTCAAGTCTGCCGTAGAATGAAAACCCTAGATCTAATTATACTAAAACAATAATAAAAATAAAAATAATCATAATAACTAGTCCTAATAATAAAAAAACTAAAATACTAATAAATATAAGTAAATCCAAATAACTCAAATATCTTAGATTCAATCTAAGTTAAAAGTGATGTGCCAACCTAGGGAGGTATGGACGGGATAAGACATTGACATGATGCTTCAATCTGGAAATCCCTTCCAATAAGTGAGGCACCAGAAAAAGAAACCATGGTATGAGTGAGTAGCTAGATTTCAAAGAGTATCTGGAAAACCTCTCCAATAGAGAAGATATTGTTGAAAAATTTCATTCAGCAATGTGGTAACCTTAGAAGATGCAACTTTCAAATAAAGTGGTATTGTAGAATGATGAAACTGATTCTTGCTGGTCACAATCTTAAAAGAAACCACTTTGTTTGCTAGATGGACAACTGGATCACCCCTCGCAGAATTATTATCGCTAATGATAACGAGATTAGAGACTGCAATTATTTTAGTCACAACTGGGTCCAATGATGCATGTCAAGTAATGGACTCCTCATGAGTTGGAGGAGCCACTTTAATTAGATTCACAATATCTTCTACTGTGTCTAATGAAGGAGCTTTGACCTCTATTGGTTTGATTATTTGGAGAGCCTCTTTCATTTGATTCTATGCTTTATTAAGGAATTTCATAAGCTTATCAATTCCCTCACTGACTCTCTTTTCAAACTTATCAAACGCATAGTCACATGCTTGCTTCCAACAATCAAGTTTTGCTTCAAATTTTTCTATTCGCACCTTGCAATCAAGTTGTCATTGTACAACATGCTCGTAAGTCTCATAAGCATGATCATCATACTTGTATTTTTTATGACTGGTATATCCACACTGACAACAATCTAAATAATGATGTTGATACTCATCATCTCTAAAACCTTGTCGTTGCCAGAATAGAGTGTCATACACATATTGGCCCTCCATGTGCATGCTTCTTTTATAGCTTATATTCACTAATCAACAGCATCATAAGTTTTCTTTTGTTCTGATCTACTATTTTTTTCTTCTATTTTTTTCCTTTTCTTTCTTCCCCTTTTTTGCTAAATTATAAATTGAAAACAAACAAATAACCAAATAATATCCCTAAAACAGTAACAATAATATAAATAGAAGAAAAACAGTAACCTGTAGGCTAAAAATTACTCCAATAGTATGATGATGATTATCTTAGTTGTTAGTAGGTCCAAAATTGAACAATGGCTGAATGGGATCCTAAGTGAAATGTTCAAAACATTAGGTCTAAAAGTACAAATTTAGCAAAATTCTAGGTCAAAAGTGTAATTTTTGCTAAAACCTAATTTGAAGCGCAGTAGTGTGACGGCATGTGGAATTTATTTGAAGACATTAAGGGGGCACGTGGAAGTTATTTTAGCCGTGAAACTTTGAGTTTAGACCATGTTCGTGGGTGCAATTCCAACGGTGTTGGTAATGTCGTGATTCGACATCAGAAAATTCAGGATATGTGGCTGACGGTTTTGTTGAAAAAGTCAAGATTTGCAAAATCTGGTCGACATTGGTGGTAAATCCAAGGAGGAAAAAATCGGACCGGACCAGCTGGTTTAACCGGAAAACCGGTGAACCGGTTTGAGGTTTGGTCTGGTTTAACTTAAAAACCGGCCCTCAATCAACCCGGAATGACTCGGAACGAACTGGAAAAAACCGGTAAAAATCGGGCAAACCGTCGATTTTATTGGGCCGGCCGGTTGTTTTCTTCCCCTTCTTTCTTGCTCTCACCTTTTGCCAGATGCCTCACCATTTGCAGAGACAATGAATACTGCAGAGAGACGTGGTAGAAACAGAGCAGATCACGAAGGTGGAGGAAGATAGAACTTTGTTTGCCCCACTTTGAAGCATACCCATAGAAAACCGGAAGACAAGCAAAAATATAATAGAAAGAGTAGAATGAATGGATGAAGTGTACAGACTACAGAGACAAAATGGGGATAGAGTTTGCTGTTTCTTCATTTGAGAAAGAAAGAAGTGAAGAAGGCAGAAGCAATTTGAGAGGCAAAGGAAAATGAGGATGCGTGCTCAGTGAGGCAATACTCATAGCTGATAGCTTATTCTACTGCTTGTTCACTGTCCAAGGCAAAAAGAAGAAAGAAAGCCTGCTTCGTGATGCGCGATATAGGAAAGAAAATGAAAAAGAGGTGTGCACGTGGGAGAGAGAAGAAAGAGGAAGAGAAAAGAAATGGTAAAAAAATTTAAAAACAAAAAGAAAAAAGAAGATCCCATTCGGTTACGAGAAAGAACAAAGAAAAAAATAAAAAAGAGAAATAAAAATCATTTATATACATAAATATTTTGTAACATGATTACCCATTAAAAATCAAATATTATTTTTTATAATTAGAATATGAATATTTTATCAATTTTAATTAAATTATATTATTTTAATTATCACCGGTTTGATTCCGGTCCGACCCCGATCTGACCCACTAACCTTTAAACCAGTGTCTCAATCGGTTTAGTATCCGGTCCGATTTTTTGTTCCTTGGGTAAATCCGTGGGATCCGAACATGTTTGCGCCGATGAGGAGGATGGTGGTGGAGGTGCAGTGATGGGATGCCGGAAAATGAACAAAGGATTTGACGTGCTGATTCTGAATGGTTTGAAGGGAGGCTACGTTTAGCTGTCAAAAGAAAAGAATTTAGACACATGAAAGAAGATGGGACTAGGTTCTAATGCCAAATTGATGTAAAACGAGAAGAGAAAAGAGGATGGAAAAGAGATAGGAAAGAGTAGAAAAGAAAAAAAAGAGAATAAAGAAGATAAAATAAGTAGGAAAAAATAATGGTTCAAAAAACTGGATTGGACTGGCTGGTTCAGATCAGAAACCGATCGACTGGCCAATGCTCCGGTCCGGCTTGGCTTTTGAATCGGGAAGGCAGGGAACTGGAGTGACTCGGTTTGAATCAGCATAAACCGGTGATAACCGGAGTACCCGCCGGGTGAGGGGGTTACTCGGTTTAATGTGCCTGTTTTTCGATGGTCATGAGTGAAAGAAGGGGAGAGAGTGAGAGAGACAGATAGAAAGTACTGAATAATGTAGAGAGGAGAGTGGGTGGGTTTCTGGTAAGAGAAAAAACTAGAGAAGTGATAGAGGGAAAGAGACTATGAGAGTACCTAAATAATAGAGGAACGTTGCCGGCAAAAGAAGTTTGAGCGAGAAGACGAAAAGCAAAAGGGACGAAGATTAGTTCAAATTAAGAGAGATGAAAGAAAAGGCACGAAAGAAAAAACGAGAAGAAAGAGGAGGAATTTTCTGTTCGAAAATCAACAAGAAAAGATGGCTAAAAACTAACGCATTAATGAGCCTATACTTAGTACTGGGAACTA
Organism: Neltuma alba; assembly: GCF_004799145.2. Lineage (NCBI taxonomy): Eukaryota > Viridiplantae > Streptophyta > Magnoliopsida > Fabales > Fabaceae > Neltuma > Neltuma alba. Next base: position 20,044 of record NW_021633052.1, on the reverse strand, counting down.
CAGGCCTAGCATAACACTTTTTTTTCCCGGTTTTCTATAGCCTTGCAATCTTTAAACTTACATGTGATTCTTTTTATCTCCCATTTTATATAAATACATATTATAAAATTAAAAAAATAGGAAGAAAGTCTGGTCAAAAGGAAAGTGATGGAGTTTCTATATTGTAACGCATCTCATATGCACACATGTAATACTTTTGCTGTTTTAAAAAAGAAATTTCTTTTTATTAAAATATTTTTATAATTAAATATAAATATTTTTTATCCCCAAATATTTTTGTACTAAATATAATATTTTTAGTTTTCGTAATTAAATAATTCTAAAAATGAAGAATCTATTCTTAATATAGTTATATTTTGTTATTATTATAATTAAATTATTATTGTATTTTCTTATATTTTGTTATTAGGATGATTAATGTTATAATATTTTGTTGTTATGAATTAAATTATTTTATTTTTAATATGATCGGTTTGATTCCGAGTTGACCCCGATCTAACCCATTAACCCTTAAACCAGTGTCTAGACCAATTTAGTGTTCGGTCCGGTTTTTTGTACATTGGAAAAAATGATGATTACATTATCTTTCACTGTTCAAATTTGTCCTCGAATGAAGACCTTAAATCAAATTATACCAAAACAACAATAATAACAATAACAACAACTAATCATAATAATAATAGTACTAAATTACTAATAAATATAAATAAATCCTAAAATAATAATAAATCCAAATAGCTCAAATATCCTAAAAATATGATAAAATCATAAATGTTTCTTTCCATATCCCATCAATTAGTTAACAGAATTAATAAAATTCTTAATCAAGTTATTTACATCTACGTAAATTTAGTTACTTGAACTTCTTGATAAAAAAAACCAAACAATTATTTGAAAAAAGAAAAAATAAAATTAAAAAGAAAACTCATAAATTCTTCAAAATAAGTTTATCTAAAATTAGGAATTCAATATGATGAAAGGTAAATTAGCAAATCAAATTTATTTAGATATTCTCAACGAAATTAATAATTTGAATATAAGTGTATATTTTCAAAATATAATGGAGGTTTATATAATGAAGGCAAAATATAAAAATGTTAGAGTACTTCACTATAAACAAAATAAATTAAAGTGTTATATTTAGAATTAAATTAAACTCCTATCTAGCCACTAGCAATGGTACAAACAAAGTATAACAATTTATCTAGCATCAAATGTAATTTTCGCATGGCATTTTGTCTTTGAGAATTTTAGATGATATATTGACTTTTTTTTTTCCTGTAATAATGTGGATATTAGAATTAAAGAAACAATAAATACATAATACATATCTAGAAATCCTCTAGAATTGCACCATTACCCTATACTCAGCAACTTCCCCACTCCACGTTGCATGACATAAATGGTTTTGCTGTTCCGAGTCAACATCATTCAACAACAGTTCAAGGCCTTTACGTCTACATCGACAAACATAAATCAAACAGATGTTTTGAAAAGTCAAAACGTCACGTATCCTTAAAATCCGTACTAAGAAGACCCATGAAGTTTTTCTCCCATGGCTTCCACTCATTCCTTCCTCCTCTTCTCTATTCTCCTTCATCTTCATTTTCACTCCTCAAGTTCACAAAGTTGGGTCAAAGCTGGTTATTGGTATGCTGGCAGTGAATCCCCCATTCCTGACATAAACTCTGCTTTGTTCACGCACCTTATATGCGCCTTCGCTAGCGTCAATTCCTCAACTTACGAGATTTCCATAGCCAAATCTGACCTGCAATATTTCTCCACCTTCACCAACATCGTCAAGAGTAAAAACCCCTCTATCGTCACTCTTTTCTCTGTATGGAACGGACAGGCAGAAACTGCACAGGGTATTCTGGGCAAGAAGGCGAACGATTCGTTCCTTTCTTCTATGCTCCGAACCGCTTCTTCACGAAAATCTTTCATTCAGTCCTCCATACAAACAGCTAGACGATATGGGTTTCAGGGCATTGACTTGTTCTGGCTTTGGCCTCAAGCAGAATCGGATATGACCAACTTGGGAATTCTGCTTCACGAATGGCGACTTGCTGTGGATTCTGAGAACAGAAGCTCTGGAGAATCGTCGTTGATATTGAGTATGGGTCTTCATTACTTGCCCACTGTTTTTGGGAATCTGAGTTATCCCGTTGATTCTTTGGTCAAGAATCTGAACTGGGGTCATATTCTGGCTTATGATTATCATCTTCCGTCACTGGAAAATTTCACGCATCCTCATGCTGCTCTGTATGATCCTACAAGCCATGTGAATACTGATTTTGGTATAAGGAAATGGCTGAGCAGAGGATTTCCTTCTAATAAGCTGCTTCTGGGATTGCCTTACCATGGCTACGCTTGGGCATTGGATAGTCCCAAGGAAACCGCGATTGGTTCCCCATCATCGGGCGTGGCTGTGACACAAGATGGGTCTATGAGCTACAAGTATATCAAGTGGTATGTTCGGAGTTATCGTGCACCTACGTTGTATAATGCTACCTATGTCGTGAATTATTGCACCATTGGTTCTATTTGGATCAATTTTGATGACGTTGAAGCTATCAAAACTAAGGTTGCTTATGCCAAGGAAAAGAATCTGCTGGGTTACAATGTGTTTCAGGTGATAAATGATGATAATTGGGTGCTTTCCGAGGCAGGTAAAGAATATAGTTTACCCATTGCAAACATGTTTTATCAACTGATAAGTTTTATATAGGAGGGTTATGCTTTCCGTAAGGCCATACTTATGCATAAAAAAGTATATCTACTCAAACATATTAAGAAAATGTGCGGTTTCCATATTACCATTATAGTCTAGGAAGAAAACCCTGTATCTGCAATTGAACTCTGTTCTCTAAATTGCATTTACAATCTTCATTAATCATTAGGATCATTGTGTGAGAGGTGTGTCTTTTCCATTCATTTTTCTCTGGTATTTTTAACTCACAATACGATGGTATCTCCTTTTACATTGTTTCTGATGGCTTCATCCTAAGGTCTAGTTTACTTGAATCCTTGATCCTCTGACACCCCTTTCCTACTATGAACTTGACTTCTTTCTTTCTAGGAAACTTCCATTTGGAAGCAATGTAGTGCCTTCTTGCATGACACTCATGTTTTTTTAACAGTTAGTGTGCCGCCTTTTTTTTTCCCTGTGATCATTTTTTTTTTAAATTTAATTTGATTAAGTATGTCTTGACTCTTTACGTTCTTGACTAGAGGAGCTTCCTTTAACAGTTTCCGAGTGATTAGACGCATTATTCGTTGTACAAAACCACAAGTTCATCTATCTTCTTTCAATTTTTCTTTACTATGGAATGCCACTCCAAAAGCTAATTCAGCATATCACTGCAACCTTTGAAAGCTACATAATTGTTAGAAGTAATAGCTAAAAATCTTGTATAATACTAATGTAAGATACTCATGAAAAGTCAAGAAAACCAGGAAAATAAATTGTATTGATTTTTGTGAGAACTTGAATTAACAGCTCAAGATGAACATTCTTGACAGCTCAAGATGAAGAAACTGATCAGGGAAACAGACGGAGGCTATTACTTATTATTTTACTTCCAGTTGCAATCGTCATAACATTGGCAGTCTTTCTTCTGTGCTGCTTCAGAAGCAAGTCATTCAAATCAAAAGGTAATCAATAATTTAAATTTGAATGTTCTGGTTATTTTTACTAAGTACTGGTATGAAGAGAATTAACGTTCAGACCTTTCCGTCTTCTCCATTTATTACAGTGAAGATGGTGTTTGGCAAAAGTTTGCTGTCTGAACCAGAAGGTCCCATGCCGCATGCTGAGAGCATTGAAGCCAGTGCTCCACATCTTGAAGAATTTAGCTTTGCCGTCATAAGAGCGGCAACAAAAGACTTTTCTGTAGAAAACAAGCTAGGAGCGGGTGGATTTGGCTCTGTTTACAAGGTGATAGATTTGGTCCTTTGAACATGTGTTTCTGTAAGATATTCTTGATAAAGAAGCTATGTTTTCTAATTACAAGTGTAAAAATGGCATACGGTTCTTGTTTATAGTCACGTTTTTTTAATCTCATTTTCTTTCTAAACGCGTGAATGTATAAATGTAAAAGGATGAAATTTGTGGAAGTTCATGTAGATAGAGGAAACTGAGAAGTTAAAAAAAAGAAAAAATAATTGGTTGGCAATGTAAGTACAAGATTTGAAGAGAGACACTTCCTTTTTCTCCGCAAACCAGGGGAAAATTTTTTTCCTGATTAGAAGGAAATAATTTTAGACCCTTTCTATAGAATATCTGAGATTTCAAACAAGCTAAACTTCTCTCTTTGAGAAAATCAAGATATTGGTCAAATTATGTACAGAAGAGCAATAGTATACGTACAATTTCAAATATCAGCTTCAATAATGTTGAGGCATTCTTATCTTAAGAAATCACCTTCATCCTCATTTCTTAGGTAATTTATTTCTCCACAACTGAAAATCCGTAGTTTGTTTTCAGGGAGAACTACCAGGAGGACAAGAAATTGCAGTCAAGAGACTTTCGAAAGCTTCCACCCAAGGACATGAAGAATTTACAAATGAGGTTTCACTTACTGCAAGGCTTCAGCATATCAATCTGGCTAGAGTTTTGGGATTCTGCAATGAGAGAGAAGAAAAAATTCTAATCTATCAGTACATGCCTAACGGAAGCTTGGATTTCTACCTCTACGGTATCAAAAATCTTTGCTTTTTCGGTTGTTTAATATGCATTTCAGAACCAGAGTCTATTGTGTAGTGCATTATCTGTTACGCTCCCTAGGGTTCCACCATCATTATTAGATCCCAAAACTTGTTTAATTTTCTAAAGTTGACATTACAATGAGAGTTTTGACTCAAAAAGTTGTGTTAAATGACTAAGCCAATTTCGGCCCCAAAAAAAAAAAAAGGGACTAAGCCAACAGAAACCCCAAATGTTTGTTCTTTTGGCCCGTTCTGAACTAATATCTTTTTTTGGATTACTTGGATTACTGATCAAAAGCTAATTGAATCATCACTACAACTCCTTGCAGATCCAATAAGAAAGCACCTATTGGATTGGGGGAAGCGTGTTCATATTATTGAAGGAATTATCCAAGGGCTTCTGTATCTCCAAGAATTTTCAAACTTCACAATAATTCATCGAGATTTAAAAGCTAGCAACATCTTGCTTGATGATAAGATGAATCCAAAAATATCAGATTTTGGTATGGCTAAACTTTTTAGAAAAGATGAAGTTGAAGCAAATACTGGGCGAATCGTTGGGACATAGTAAGTAAAGTACCTTATGTTCTAAGATCATCTTGTTTTATAAACAGTTACTTATATACAAAATTCAGTGGTTATGTTCCTCCAGAATATGTCAGAAAAGGCACATACTCAATGAAGTATGATGTTTATAGCTTTGGAGTACTGCTTTTGCAAATCATCAGTGGCAAGAGGAACACTAGCTATTATGGCACTCATGAGAACTTGAGCATTCTTGAATATGTAAGTAGTTTCTCAGGAACTTCCCTTTAGGCCCCTCCCGGGGGGCCCCAAAACAAAAGTCATTGAAGCTTTGCTTTTGAAACACATAAACAGGATCAATAATTTGATGTTGAATCCTAACAGGCTTATAATTTGTGGAAAGAGGGTAAAGGTTTCGAATTTGTTGATCCATCTCTAGAAGATTCATCTTCTTCCTGCAAACTTCTGCAATGTTTGCATGTTGCCCTACTCTGCGTTCAGGAAAATCCAGTAGAAAGGCCATCCATGCTGGAGGTTTCTTCCATGCTTAAGAATGAAACTGAGGCAATTCCTTTGCCTAAAAAGCCAGCTTTCTCAACAAAAAGTAATGAAAAATTAGAAGACAGATCCTCAACATCACAGTCACAGAAAGGAAGTTGTTCCATAAACGATGCTTCAATTTCCCAAATAACGCCCAGGTAAGAGTCAAAACTTAACTGCAGGATCTGAGGATCCATAAATGATGCTTAAATTAGTGATTGGGTTCTTAGGTTCACAGACATTACTTTTTGTAATTAATTTGATGTAGTATTCTTGTAAATATGTGTACATTGCAAGCAAATGAGATAAAGCCAGCTCAATTATCTAATTTAGGGTAATCTTAACAGAGGGAACATCTAGTGAAAGAGAAAGATTTTTTCCCCCTAACAAGGGAAACGTTGGAAAGAGAACTTAGTAGTCAAAATGAAAAGAGTCCTTCCACTTTTAAGCTGTTAATTTGGCATGCTTAAATTTATCATTCACTCACAATAACATTTTCATTATAATTATTTTAAACTTAGCTTATTATGTAACTCTGTGAGTTAACGAGTCAACCCACTTAGTTTACATGTTTGATTCGTGTATACATGGATACATATACATACATAGATGTGTGTGTATATAAAATAATCAATATCAATATATTATTCATATTTAACCATTGCTTGTGAACAATTAATTAAAAAATAAATATAGCTGCACAATGCAGTTGGCAAGCTACCGACTGGTCATGGGCAGGAAACCTCCCGAGCTGATCAGTTTTTAGTTTTTTAAAATGGTTTTATTTTACATGTTTTGACAGTTATATTTAAATTTCAAAAAAAGTATATATCACCTCAATTCGAATTCTTAATATAAGGTTCAGTTAATTAATTTAAAGAGATTAAAGAAGTTAAATAAATTACTTTAAAATATTTATATTTATATATTTTTAAATTAATTTTTCTGACCTATAAATTAATATGTAATCTAACGACATGTATCAACATTTTAAAAAGATCATGTAACATATATTATAATTAAATGATTTATTTAATTATTTTAATTTTTTTAAATTAGTCAACTGTGTCTTATAGAGAGGTAATATACAATTAAGTAGGGTAAGAAATACACTAAAATGGGCAAATCTTACTAGACATGTGGTAACAGAAAGCCGAAGACTGGCAGGAGATGCCAACCATCTCCAAAAAAAAAAACACATATTTGTTTAATTCGAATTTATGTAAGCATTCATTTTTTTAATAATCTCTATAAATAAATCATTATTTTGATTATTATAATTTGGGAAAACATAGTTTTCACAATTATTGTCAACTTGTGTTAATATCCTTATAGGTTTTTCATTCAGGAATTAATTTTGAATTTATAGTGAGCTTTGGCTAAAGTCTTTACTATTAATACATTATTACCATAAAAGCGACGCATTATTGCCACATTGATAGAACAATATTTTAAATTCCTTAATATACATACATATATATATATATATTAATTACTGATTTTAAGCTTATTATTTTAAAATAATAAATAATTAAATAATAATATTAATCATATTCTTTTTATATCTATTCTTTTTTCATTCCCTTGAATCTTGATTTTAAAAGCTATCAATTCTTATCTAATATTATATTTATTAATTCAGATATATATTCTTAATATATTCATTTTAAGTGGTATATACATTATTATCCTACCTCCGGTGCCAAATCTCATATCTAGCATCAATATCCTTTGGTTTTTGATACAACATTTATGTAGCTCATAAATTTTTGAAATATAACTTGACTTTAATTTTATTTAATGTATCCATATCTTCCACACTCATTCATGCTCCAAAAACTCTTCTTCTGATTCTGCAAACTTTCTCCATCCTTTTTTAACGCCCTTCCAAACCCCCACTCCCTCTTTTTATTTTTTTTCCCCTTCCTTTTTTTTTTTTAAAACAAAAATGAAACACATTTATCTCCTGACTTTTTTAGCTCTTTACATATAACATAACTGGTCAAACACATTCATATTCAAGCAGCAGGACGGCGGCATCACAATTCAATGCAGCTCTATGGGGATCCTCACAGAGAGAAAGAGTGTAGATAGGAAAAAAGACACGAGTAAAAAACTTTGGTATCTTTTTTTTTTTTTTATATTCAAAATTTGGCATCTATTACTGAAAAGGGTTCATATGAAAAGATCTGATTGCAAACATTTTACGAGTTACGCCCCCCACTGTTGGAAATTATAAGACATTTTTCTACTCTTTCCATATCTAAAAATATAAGACATTTTTGTAATTTACTTGTGATTAAATTACCCATTAAATAAGGGTAGACATAAAAAGAGTAGGCAAGTTTTAATGATGTTTGACTATTTTCTGGAGGGGTGGAAGTTAGCAAAAAATGTCTTATCATTTCGAATGGAGAGAATATATCTTTCTATCCAAAGCATCATATTGATATTTGACGTGTTTTTAAGCACAGAAATACCTGGACGAGGTAAACCTCTTTCAAATCTTGAACATGTTTGAAATGAGCATCATTATCATGATAACTTGTTCATCGCTATGAATCTACCATAAATGCTCAATCACCAAAAATGAATCAGAGACCCCAGTGGAGTGATTGACACTTAATTCTAAGAGATGATTACAAGTTATGATCATATTTGTGAATTGGTATAGAGATTCCGTTAGAGTAAATTTCATTCAAGAAGAGGAGCCACATTTCAACATAGAAGCAAAGATATTATGAGGTCGACATTTCTCAATATCCTAATTTCAAAAACATCTCAACAACTCTCAATCATGCGAAGCATCACCAAACAATTGAATAAATCCTGTATATCATCCGACCATCATTTGCTTTCGTTACCATTAATTCTCCTAATTTCAAATACAACAAATGAGAAATCATTTTCAACTGTAAATGTCATAAATAATAACTTTAGGAATAAGATAGAAGATGAGAATTCATGCAAATTGCATGATTACTTATATAGTAAAGAGATTACTAAGAGGTTCATATAGATTTATTTTGCTATATTTTAAAAAGAAATTGCTCAAGTTTGATAATTTTAAAAAAAAAGTATGTGGCATATTCTAATACTACCTCCGGTTCTTAATATAAAAATCAATTAGCTATTTTTGAGAGATTGAAGGGGTTAAATAAATTACTCCCTTCGGTTCAAAATATAAGATAAACTTTATCCATTTGCATTTATCAAGAAATTAGTTAAAATCAGTTTAAAATAATAAATATGTAATGCATGTATTTTTTCCCCCCAAATGTGCCTTTATTAATGAAGAAAAAAAGTAAAAGATGTAATAAATGAATCAAAGAGAAAAAATATATATGTTACGAGTAAAATTAAAAAAAAACTCATTAAATACTTAAAAGTGAATGCTATCTTATATAAAACAAAAAAACTAAAACCTTCCAACAAAGTTTATTTTATATTTTGGACCAAAGGGTCTTAGTTATAACATACGTTACATGATGTCTCTAAAATACTTATGTGCATCATTAGATTATATTAGTTTAAATTTATAAGTAAAACAAATTAGTTTGGAACAAAAATAATAAATATAAATACTTTAAATTAATTTTTTTTAGCTTTCTTAATTTTTTCAAATTAGTTAATTAGGTTTTATATTAGAGATAAGAGGCAGTAGTATATTTCTGCATTAATTAACATGCTAATTTAAATTTCATCTCCCAAGTAATCACTTCTAGATCTGTCCATGGCAGGAAGCCTATATGCTCATATTTTGATTAAAAAAAAAAAACACACGACCTCAACTAAAGATCAAGTTATCTATTTCCCACAAAATAAAATAATTTGCAAATTGTAGAGTTGCCATAACCTCCTATGCTTACAAGCAAAGCAAATAGCCGAACAAGTTCTTCGTACCGCCTCATTGAACATTGGAGTTGTTTAACACAAACTGGCACTAACAATATTCTAATATAGCCATGAATGAAAACAGCTTAAACTTTCATAAATAAGCAATTGGCTAACCTGGTCAAGCTACATCGAAGCAGGATAGTGAAATGAAGTTTCTTTATGGTAGTATTTATACCAAGTTGGATTGTTCTTGGAAGTTTGCTTGGCCCATCCCAAGAGCAACCGTGTATAAATTTTATAACTTTTGTTTCATCACCCTTTGAATGAGCAAAGGCCAACCTGAAAGAAAATCAATGTTGATCTAAATAAATTCATAAAGTATATCTGATGCGTTCAGTCCAAAATCAAAGGCGGGAAAAAATAGGTGCAATCATATATGTCAAACATAAATTACTGCCAATAGGAGTTTACTCTGCATCGAAACATGCCTTCTGACAACTAAATAGAATTCGCTATACATTAATCAATTACTACAGCCCGAAAAGGCCTGTTTCGGCCGTTTTATGAATCTTGATTCTTGAACCTATTCCTATCCCTGTTTCCGGCCAAAATTTAATTAAAATATTTCCTTCAAACCGTGCAATTTCTAGCAAAGTGTTAAAATATATACTTACATCTCTTCACCAAAATATATATATATATATATATATATATATACTCTTACATCCATCGCTTAGCCCCTTGGAATTCCGGAAAATCCAACCACATTTGACAATTCATTCAGTTCAGGATTTAGAATTTCGACGGGCAGGCCTGATTAAAAATTCCCCGGGGATATTTGTTCAGATGGATCAAACTAACACCAAAGGGTTACCACGGACGGCCTTGTGAAGATCCTCACACTTGTCTAGCCTTGTATAACCACAATTCATACAAGACAGACTTCAGAAAGAATCTTTTAAGGTAAGACAACCAATTTCTGCATATGATGACAGCTATAACTAAATTCATATTACCTCCGGTCTTTAATATAACAGGATTCTGTTTGACTTTTAGTTTTGTTCTAAATAAATATAAGACTTTAATCCATTTTGTCTCTTCTATTTATTTATTTATTTTCTAAGATAGTTCTCGTAACTTTTTTATTTAGGACGGGGATGGAGGAGGAAGTATATTTTAGTCAGTTATATTCATGGATAAACTCCTCAGACCAAGAAGAAAACACGTCATGTCATGCAACAATTCTTCAGAATTAAAACCTCCTCAGTCTTTATATAGAGACCTCAAGAAGCTAGCCTTGCCCATCATCACAAAAATCTGCAGCCAAACCATGGCGGCAACAAGAAACTTTACAAATTTCCTTCTCATCGCAGTTCTCTTGGCAGTGACCCCCCGAAGCACGACGGCGTTATCTAATTCATGAAAGCTGCTTACTGGTTTGAGCAATCGATCTTCCCTGCTTCAGCCATAAACTCATCGTTGTACACTCACATTTGCTACGCTTTCCTCGTGCCAAACAGCATCACATACAAATTACAAGTTTCAAATTCAACGGCTGAAAGCCTCTCGAGATTCACGAGTAGCCTCGGCACCAAGACCCCTCCCCTAAAAACCCTCCTCTCCATCGGTGGAGCAGGCAGTAACCGCGCCGTGTTTGCTCAAGTCGCCTCTAACCATACTTCGCGAGAAACCTTCATAAATTCCGCCATTGAGGTAGCAAGAAATTTCGGCTTCGATGGGCTTGACCTAGATTGGGAATTCCCGCAAACTTCCACAGAAATGGATCACTTAGGCCTACTTCTCCGAGACTGGCGCAACGCAATTCTCGACGACGCCAAAAGCAGAGGCCAGCCGCCGCTGCTTCTCACCGCCGCCGTGTACTTCGCCGTCGAGTTCTTCCTATCCCCCACGCCCCGCACGTACCCGGTGGCTTCAATCAACGACAATATGGACTGGATCAACGTAATGTCCTACGATTATAACGGGGCGTCGAGTAACAGGACCGGGCCTTTAGCTTCATTTAACCCGAGAAGCAATGTAAACACCGTATACGGGCTTCGGTCGTAGATCCGGGCCGGGCTATCCCCTCACAAGATTACTATGGGCATACCTCTTTATGGGAGAACACGAGAACTCAAGGACCCGAATCTGTATAATTGGAAATACGGGCCAGTCTGGAGGTTACGGGCCAGCCCGTTATAACCTGCAGGTTATGTGGTGCGGGTTGGAGCAACCCGTATTTTGGTAGGCTAGAAAAATCCCAACCTCAACCTGGCATAGTAGGTTGGCAGGCCAGCCTGCCAGCCCGCTATCTTTTTTTTTATTCTTAATTTTCAAATCTTAATTTTATTTATTTTTTAAAATAATAAATGATGATCTAAAAGTTTAAAAGCAATCACAAGTATAAATAATGTTTAACCACATTTAAAATAGTCAATACAAATATAAAATAATACATTATAAATATTTTATATGATTAACATTCAACATCAACTCATCAAGTGATAAATTTTATAATTTTTTTCATACAAACGTCATATTTGATACTAAACACTATCTCTTAATAAATTAGAAGGGCATTTATCTAATTTATTTTAAGTTCATTTACCATGTTTTTTAAAACACTTTTTTTCCATAATAAATATTGTCTTATATTTGATTGTAGTCATTAAAATTTGCTATGATTATAGTATGCCTATTTTTAAAAAATATTTTTTATTTACATATGTGTTATGTAACATAAAAATTGAAATGTAAATAAAAAAAGAAAATTTTCAAATATAATAACATATTATTTATATGAAAAGTTTTTTTTTTAAAAAAGTAGCGGGTTAAGCAGGCCAACCCGCCAACTCGCAGGCTAGCCCACCACAGTCCACGGGTTATGCGATGCGGGCTAGAGCAACCCGCATCTTGGCGGGCTAGCAAAATACCAACCCTAACCCGTTCTTTTTATGGCGGGTTGGTAGGTTGGCCTGCAGGCCCCAACCCATATTCTCGGCTCTACGAATTTGCATGGAATCGGGGCTCAAGCTGTTGGAAAGGGCCCAGGGAATGGTGCAATGGCGTACTTCCAAGTGGAGGAGTTTAATAGGTGAACGGGTGCCAGGGTGGTGCATGACGTGGACATGGTGTCAGTGTATTCTTATTCGGGAACCTCTTGGATTAGTTACGATAATGCACTAACCATGACGTGGACACGGTGTCAGTGTATTCTTTTGGGCCGCTGGTTTTGATGGGGACGGGAAAATCTCCACAATGAAATTTTTTTTGGGGACCTTTTTATAATTGTTAATCCCGATAGCTTTGAGTTGGGCAAAGCTCAATCTCTGAACACTCAGTGCATCCTGGTTGACTCGGTTGAATTTTAATCGCTGGAGTTTAAAAAGAGAGAGAGAGAGAGAGAGAGAGTAGGATTTAGTTAATGAATTGAGAAAAATAACTCATACTCTCCTTCATATAGAGCTGGTGGAGTCCAGCTTAATCATATCAAATATCATGTAATTTTTTTTGGCCAGACAAATATCATATAATTAGGAAAGAAGAGAGAAAGGGGGTCTACTGATTAAATTGTCACAAGTAAAAGAATATATATATATATATATATATATAGATTCCCCTGTTCTGAATTGTTTCAAGTTAAAATTTAAGGTGAGATTAATAATTTAGATTTGACAAAAAGTATAGTGTGTATTTTAAGAATAGAGCAATTTAATCTAGATTTGATTCAAAATATAAGGGGTCATCACATGCACTTTTGCCCAATACACCATTTTATTTATTTAATTAATTCAACAAGGATACCATTTAATGCATAACTTTATATTTTGTTTACTACAAAAGTTTACTTATAATTAATCTTTTAACCTCACATAAGATTTCATTTTTTAAATACTGGCATGTTAACTTTGATTTTCAAAACAACAATAACTGCTACAAAAAAAATATATATCATTTAAGACTAGTTAAGAAATAACTTAAGAACTAATTAAGTGAAGAAACTAAACTGAAACCTCTAATCTAACTTATTTTTAAATTCAAAATGTACTTTATTCAATATTTGATCTGATTTCAATAAATTGATTTTCAATATATGCAGCATCGAAGGCTTGGATCGTGGAATAAATGAGAGTGGATCAATGGCTGACTCACATTAACTAATGTTGCTTTGATTTAAATTGGATGGGAATTTGGTAAATGTACAATATTGTTAACATGGGAAAGTCTCGTTTATTATCCATCTGATTTTTTTAAAAAAATTAATTTCTAAATTTCATTTCAAACTTTGTTCCATTTTCTGATGCCATATTAGAAGGTGCTCGATTGCTTAAAATTTTGTTCCAAAACAAAATAAAATGTTACATATCCTATTTGTAAAATGAGTTAGTTCATATACTCTGCGGATAAAAATATTTGATTATTGTTAGAATTAATTTAAAAAAAAATTAATAAACATGTAAAATAGGTCTTACATATTTATATAGAATCAATATTAACTCTCTAATTAAGTTCTATACTACGAAATAGAGGAGTAAAATATTACTCTCTTATGTGATAAATACAAGAGTTTAGTCTTTATTGTAAACACACAGTAACAACTTTATATAAATTATTCCATGCTTTGCTTTTCGTAAGTTAGGAGGGTATGTTGCTTTTTATAAACTATATTTTGTATATATTTAAACATTTAATGTATTTTTTTTAATTTTTACTCTTAATTAATTACATGTCTTCCTCATCTTTTTTTTTCACTCATTCTCTCCATCACCATATTTTTCATGAATAAGAAAGTTTTTAAAAAATAAGTTACATTTCTGCATATCTATTGTCTTTAACAAATTTTAAATAAATTTCTTTATCATATGTTGTATTTTATAAAAAGGAATGGAGTAATAAATTAGTTGAAATTAGTTATTTCTTATAAAATATCAAAATTATCCTTGATAAAAAATCATTACTTAGAAAATTTTGGTTAATTAGTTGGGAAGTTTTATAGCTAGGGATACTAGGTTAAAAAAATTAATGTTTTAAAACAAAACATGTTATGATGGAAAAAAAAGAAAGATATGTTATATTATAAAACGTGCCGAAAATCCTTAAAATAAGAACTAAAGGAGTAGTGGTTTTTTCCCTCCTAAAACTCTTGATTATACAGTTTAAGAGAGCTTTTCAATAATGAGATAGTTTCCAATGAAAATGATTAAAAAATTTTAGGAAAAAAAACACATTTTTAACATAAAACCAACTTTAAGAAATTTTCTTAATCTTTTAAATTAATTATTTAGCTCCTACGTTTAAGATTAGAAGAAATACTAATTCTAATCTTAAATATAAAAGCTAACCAAATGATTTATTTCAGTTTTAAATATAAAATCTTAATCCACTCTGTCTTTGAAATTTATAATTTATTTTCTAAGTATCTATATTCAATTCTTAAAATTCATAACTAAGTCCACACATCTCCAAAAATTACAAATTAAGACTCTTTAGAATTTCAAATCCAAAAATAATCACCTAAACATAAAATCAATTGGCCCTCCAAAATTCTTGATTTCCAAGATTGCTCAAAAATATGTAGGGTCACGACTCTCAATTACAAATCTTAGTATTTTTAAGCTTTAACATCCAATTTCAACTACTTAATACCTCAATTTTCTGAATAATCAAAATTTAATTAACTCAAATTCTTAGATTAAAACTTAGGATGTTACAACTGGCATATTCATACTTACAATAGTTTGAGTAATAGTCGATACTCATCATCTCTAAAGCCTTATCGATGTCGGAATAGAGTATCACACACATATCGACCCTTCATGTACATGCTTCTTTTATAGCTTATATTCACAAATCAACAGGATCATAAATTCTCTTTTGTTCTCCTCTTTTTTTCCTCCTTTTTCTGCTAAATTATAAATTGAAAACCAACAGATAAACAAATAATATTCCTAAAACAATAATAATAATATAGACAGAAGTAAAAGCAGTAACGTGTATGTTAAAAATTGCTCCAATAGTATTATGATGTTTATCCTGCTTGCTCGGAGGTCCAAAATTGAACAAGGGCTGAATAGGGTTGTAAGTGAAATATTCAAAACATTGGTTGAAGTGCAATTTTCTCCAAAACTCTGGGTTCAAAGTGTAAATTTTGCTAAAATCCAATCTGAAGTGCATTAGTGTGACGAGACGTGGAATTTGAACTCGCATTTGTTGAGGAGGCACGTGGAAGCTATTTTCGCCATGAAACTTTGGGTTCAGACCATGTTCATGAGTGCAATTCCAACGGTGTTGGTGATGCCATGATTTGACATTAGGAAATTTAGAATATAAAACTGTTAGCCGACGGCTATAGTAGAAAAGTCAATATCTACGAAATCTGGCCACCATTGGTGGCGAATTCGTGGGATCCGAACATGTTTACGCCCGTGAGAAGGATGGGGGTGGAGTTGCGGTGATGGGATGCCAAAAATTGATAGAAGGGAGAATGAACAAAGGATTTGACGCAGCGGTTACGAATGGTTTGAGGAGAGGCTGCATTTAGTTGTCAAAAGAAAAGAGTTTGGGCAAAGTGAAGAAGATGGGATCAGGTTTTAATGCCAAATTGATGTAAAAAGAGAAGAGAGAAGACGAAGGAAAGAGATAAAAAAAAAAGTAGAGAAGGAGAAACAGAGAACGAAGAAGAGAAAACAGGCGGAGAAAAAACGATAACTACAATGTTGTTTAATAATCAAGTCTGTCGTAAAATAAAAACTCTAGATCTAATTATACTGAAACAATAATAAAAATTAAAATAATAATAACTAGTCCTAATAATAAAAGTACTAAAATGCTGATAAATGTAAATAAATCTTAAAATAATAATCAATTCAAATAGATCAATTATCTTAAAAATATGATAACATCATAAATATTTCTTTCCATATCCCATCAATTTGTTAATAGAATTAATAAAATTCTTGATCAAGTTATTTATATTGACATAAATTTAGTTACTTGAACTTCTTCATAAAAAAATGAACAAATAATTATTTGAAAAAAGAAAAAATAAAATTAAAAAGAAAACTCTTGAATTCTTCTAAATAAGTTTATCTAAAATTAGGAATTCAAAAGGATGAAAGGTAAATTAGAAAATAAATTTTATGTAAATATTCTCACCAAAATTAATAATTTGAACATAAGTATATATTTTGAAAATAGAATGGAGGTTTATATAATTAAAGCAAAATAAAAGAAATGTTAGAGTACTTCACTCTTATAATTGTGATAAATAAAATAAGTTGAAGTGTTATATTTAAAATCAAATTAAACTCTTAACTAACCACTAGCAATGGTACAAACACAGTATAATAATTTATCTAGCATCAAATGTAATTTTCGCATGGCATTTTGTCTTTGAGAATTTTAGATGATACATTGACTTTTTTTCCTGTAATAATATGGATATTAGAAGTAAAAAAACAATAAATACATAATACATATCCAGAAATCCTCTAGAATTGCTGACTAAACCTAATTCTAATTGTTTTGTTGTGAAACAAAAACATCCATAACACGGTTAGTCCTATTCTGATATTCACGATCAAGAAGTACTGAATTCTCTTTCCTTTCAGATAGGCCCTAGAAGAAAAAATAAGACTGAAATGCCAACAAGCGTCTATTATTGAATTGACGGAGAGTATAGTATCTATTTTGGAAACATCGAGTGTCAAAGTCACTGAATGGGTAAGTCGCTAGTCACCGTTACCCTATGCTCAGCAACTCCCCCAACCCACGGTGCGTGACAGAAATGGGTTTGCGGTTCCGAGTCAACATCATTCAACAACAGTTCAAGGCTTTTACGTCTACATCAACAAACATAAATCAAACAGATGTTTTGAAAAGTCAAAATGTCACGTACCCTTAAAATCCGTACGAAGAAGGCCCATGAAGCTTTTCTCCCATGGCTTCCACTCATTCCTTCCTCCTCTTCTCTATTCTCCTTCATCTTCATTTTCACTCCTCAACTTCACAAAGTTGGGTCAAAGCTGGTTATTGGTATGCTGGCAGTGAATCCCCCATTCCTGACATAAACTCTGCTTTGTTCACGCACCTTATATGCGCCTTCGCTAGCGTCAATTCCTCAACTTACGAGATTTCCATAGCCAAATCTGACCTGCAATATTTCTCCACCTTCACCAACATCGTCAAGAGTAAAAACCCCTCGATCGTCACTCTTTTCTCTGTATGGAACGGACAGGCAGAAACTGCACAGGGTATTCTGGGCAAGAAGGTGAACGATTCGGTCCTTTCTTCGATGCTCAGAACCGCTTCTTCAAGAAAATCTTTCATTCAGTCCTCCATACAAACAGCTAGACGACATGCGTTTCAGGGCATTGACTTGTGCTGGCTTTGGCCTCAAGCAGAATCGGATATGACCAACTTGGGAATTCTGCTTCACGAATGGCGACTTGCTGTGGATTCTGAGAACAGAAGCTCTGGAGAATCGTCGTTGATATTGAGTATGGGTCTTCATTACTTGCCCACTGTTTTTGGGAATCTGAGTTATCCCGTTGATTCTTTGGTGAAGAATCTGAACTGGGGTCATATTATGGCTTATGATTATCATCTTCCTTCACTGGAAAATTTCACGCATCCTCATGCTGCTCTGTATGATCCTATAAGCCATGTGAATACTGATTTTGGTATAAGGAAATGGCTGAGCAGAGGATTTCCTTCTAATAAACTGCTTCTGGGATTGCCTTACCATGGCTACGCTTGGGCATTGGATAGTCCCAAGGAAACCGCGATTGGTTCTCCATCATCGGGTCTGGCTGTGACGCAAGATGGGTCTATGAGCTATAAGTATATCAAGTGGTATGTTCGGAGTTATCGTGCTCCTACGTTGTATAATGCTACCTATGTCGTGAATTATTGCACCATTGGTTCTATTTGGATCAATTTTGATGATGTTGAAGCTATCAAAACTAAGGTTGCTTATGCCAAGGAAAAGAATCTGCTGGGTTACAATGTATTTCAGGTGATAAATGATGATAATTGGGTACTTTCTAAGGCAGGTAAAGAATATAGTTTACCCATTGCAAACAACTGATATCTTCTATATAGGAGGGTTATGCTTTCCGTGGGGTCATACTTATGCATACAAAATTATATCTACTCAAACATATTAAGAAAATATGCGGTTTCCATATTACCATTATAGTGTTGGAAGAAAACCCTGTATCTACAATGGAACTCTGTTCTATAAATTGTATTTACAATCTTCATTAATCATTAGGGTCATTGTGTGAGACTGTGTGTCTTTTCCATTCAATGTTCTCTGGTATTTTAACTCATAACACTATGGTATCTCCTTTTACATTGTTTCTGATAGCTTCATACTAAGGTCTAGTTTACTTGAATACTTTATACTACTTTCCTAATATGAAGTTTACTTCTTTCTTTCTGGGAAACTCTCATTTGGAAGCAATGTAGTGCCTTCTTGTATGACATTCATGTTTTTTTCCCAGTAAGCATACCGCCTTTTTTCCCCTTGTGATCATTTTTTTTTTAATTTAATTTGATTAAGTAGTCTTGACTCTTTAAGTTCCTGACTACTCTATAAACCCTAATCTGTACACGTTATGTAACTTGGTGTAGAGTAGAGGGGCTTCCATTAACAGTTTCCGAGTGATTAGATGCATTATTCATTGTACAAAACCACAAGTTCATCTATCTTCTTTCAATTTTTCCTTACTATGGAATGCCACTCCAAAAGCTAATTCAGCAGATCACAGTAACCTTTGAAAGCTGCATACCTGTTGGAAGTAATAGCTAAAAATATTGAATGGAAATCCTTTCACACTCAAAGAATGTGAAGATACTCGTGAAAACTCAAGAAAACCAGAAAAAAAATGATATTGATTTTTGTGAGAATTAACAACTCAAGATGAACATCATTGACAGCTCAAGATGAAGCAACTGATCATGGAAACAGACGGAGGCTATTACTTATTATTTTACTTCCAGTTGCAATCGTCATAACATTGGGAGTCTTTCTACTGTGCTGCTTAAGAAGCAAGTCATTCAAATCAAAAGGTAATCAATAATTTAAATTTGAATGTTCTGGTTATTTTTACTAAGTACTGGTAAAAAGAGAATTAACGCTCAGACCTTTCTGTTTTCTCCATTTATTACAGTGAAGATGGTGCTTGGCAAAAGTTTGCCGTCTGAACCAGAAGGTTCCATCCGCCATGCTGAGAGCATTGAAACCAGTGCTCCACATCTTGAAGAATTTAGCTTTGCCGTCATAGAGCGGCAACAAAAGATTTTTCTGTAGAAAAACAAGCTAGGAGAGGGTGGATTTGGCTCTGTTTACAAGGTAATAGATTTGGCCCTTTGAACATTTGTTTCTGTAAGATATTCTTGATAAAGAAGCTATATTTTCTAATTACAAGTG
>NW_021633051.1:0-32191 GCF_004799145.2 Neltuma alba | reverse complement strand
AAAGTGCACTCATAAAGTGAAGACTTAAGTCTTGCACTTTATTTGGCCCACATTTTGGCCATGTGTCAAGCTTTTAATGGAGAATATTTGACGTGCCAAGTGTCAAACCTCAAATGGGAGGATTTTGACTTTGGTAATTAATACTTTTGGATTTAGTTAATTAGAAAAGAGATTTCAAGACTAAGTAGGGAATTGACACTTGGACTTTCATTAAATATGGTGGTTGAGATATTTTGGCCACTAAAGAGAGCTCTCCTCCACCTAATTTTAGATCATTATTTCGGTCAAGAGGGAAAAAGAGTGAGCAAGAGAGAACTTCAAGTGTTTTCAAGGAGAAAGCCACTAACTTAGATCAAGTAAGCTTAGAGTTAAGGTCAGTAGATGATTTTATGTTGTTCCTTGCTTGATTCTCTTGAGTTGTATGGTTGAAATTTCTAGTTCTTCCTTTTTATTATGCTGGCCAAAATGATGAATGTGTAGGGAGGGAAGTTTTGGTTGCTAGACATGGTTAGAACACCTTGTTTCATTATGGTTTCAAGTGGTTGTATGTTCCTTTTAAAAAGATTTCATTACTATTTCTCAAGAGGAACCATTCGGCTACTTTGAGAACCATACCTTAGGATGAGTTTTTCAATGTTTTGATGTTTTTATTGTGTTCAAGATGGAAAATGGTGTAGGATAAATCTAAAGAACATGTGTTCCAAGCATTAGAATCAAAGTTATAATTTTTAGACAATAAACCCTATGTGTTCGATCACTTTCATTCTTGAGAAAGGAGATTTCTTTTCTTAAATATAAGTACATATTTGGAATCTACATAAAAAATCATGTAGGAATGAACTAAGAAAGGATTTTTAGGTTTAAGGAACCAAAGATCTAAAAATTAAAGAACAAAGGTTGAAGCTTTAAGAGGGTTAAGGAGTTACTTGAGTTTTATTGTTGATTTTTATATGGTTAGGTTGGTAATCTTATTGCCCTTTTGTGGATTGTCATAGTAGGGTTTGATATTTGTGAAGGAAAGGAAGAAGAACCAAGAAAGCAAAAGCATTTGGAGCAAGGTAGCAAAGTTTAACCTAACTACTAACATTGACATTGCATTATTTATTATTACATGGATGATTGCTATCATGTGAGTGAACTATGATAATTATGATGTGGCTGTTTCTTACATTTTATTGCCTTGGCTTTTGCATGCTTGAGATTGCCTAATTATAAGAGTATTAGTTCTTCAATGGTAGCTAATATTATTATGCATAATGATGATGCTTGCTTGGTGTTATAGTTGGTTAAGTTTACTATTGGGATTTCATTAAAATCTCATCCCCCAAAGGTAACCTAACATTTTAGGAGCTGAATCATCTAAAGGGAAGTTGCAAGTTTAAGGGTAAATTTGGTGGTAGAGTCATGAGAAACAATTATCTTTTGGTTATGTATAAGTATGCATGGTTGGTGCTGTAACCCTAATTGAGCCGTCAACTTAGAGCTACGTTTTGATTATGTTCCCAAACATATTAAATCACAAAATTTGGTATTCATGATCACGTTGTGAGTGTCAATTTGATAGGTATCATGTTAAAAATGGACAATTGTATGATTTATAATGATTTTTTGAATTAAAGGTTCAAAATCTGGAAAAATTTTTTTTACCAGAACGAGAGTGGTGACTTCCACAAAAACCTAACACTTTCTCGAAAGGAATTGGTTCACAAGATTATTTTTTTTTGAAAGAGTATTCAAAGAGATTTTCATAGAATTTTGAATCACTCCATTTTAATTTTTTTTGATTAAGTTATGAATTTAGTACAAAAAACTGGATTTTACCGTATGAATAGTAAAAATCCAAAAACTAGCATCTTGAACATGCTTTTGAGCCCAAGACCACCCAATGTGGTCTAAAATAGTTCTAATTGAACTCTAAGTTGATGCAATAGTAAGGTATAACATTATTGGTATCAAAACAGAGGTTCTGGCATAGGGTAGAACACTCTGCTTAGGTATTCGATTAGACATTGGGGTTATTTGAGGAAGAGTTGTCAATTTTGCTGGATTGGGATGGAAAATATCATGGATTGGGATGCCAAGTCTGAAAAGTCAGTCAACTAAGGAGATATTGACTGCATCGAGGTGATTGTGGAAGAGGATCCAGTAGAATGGGTCATGGGGACGCCAGCCTAGGCTATTCGTCAGTAAGCTCTAACGATTACACCAAGCACTATGCTGAACTATTAGGGATTCCTTTGGAAGAGTTACTGAACCTTCTTGGACCCAAAGATCTGGTGGACCCTAGGACCGACCTTATCTAACCACCCAGGGACTATAATATTCTTGAGCGTAGGAAGCCTACCCCCCAGACATAGCCATACGCCCGATTGATTTCATTACTGGACCAATGATACCCCTAGTACCTATAGCACCAGTTATACCTACAGTACCGATTGTACCTGCCCCAGCTCTCCCTGAACATGAAATATGCAGTGTGGGTCAGTTGAGTGATAGATTGAGGTTCTTAGGGTGTCTGATAGAACCCTATCTTTATATGGTTTTATCAAGTGTTTTCTGATGTTT
This sequence comes from Neltuma alba, assembly GCF_004799145.2. NCBI lineage: Eukaryota > Viridiplantae > Streptophyta > Magnoliopsida > Fabales > Fabaceae > Neltuma > Neltuma alba. The sequence continues at coordinate 29,626 of NW_021633051.1, read as the reverse complement.
TGCAACACTTTTACCCTCATTATGCATGCATTTATAGCTTTTTTATTACATTAATTCATGCCTTGTATTTTGCTATTTAAGGGGTAAAAAAGGGTTAATTTTCCTTCCTTAATTGTAATTGGCTTGATCTGTAATTACTTATTCTTTATGAAGCTCTTTGTTGTGATTTCCAGGCAATTAGAGAAGGACCTAAGACCCAAGATAGAGCATTGGTGGAGCCATAATGTTACAAGGATCAAAACACAAGAGTTGGAGTGTTTTGCCTTCGCGACATGGATTGCTGAGGTTGTGACCTGGATGCCCGTTTAATGAGACTACACATTTTGGAGCTAAGTCAAGACTGAGTGCCCTCTATCTCCCTAAGTCACGACATGATATTCTGAGGTCATAACCTGGGCCCCCCAAGTCGTAATCTGACACTCCTACGGTCACGATCTGAGCATGTTAAGTAAAGCTATGCATTTTGGAATAGGTTTCTGAGCTTCTACACCTAAGACGGGCAGCCACCACAAAGACACACTCTTCCATTCTATAGATTTGTATAGGGTTGAGACACCATCATCTCCTCTCAAGCTTCTATTGATTCCACACCCAAAACCTTCATTTTTCTTCACTTATTCATCATTTTTTGCAATTCTGACTGATCAAACTACTCCAACCACCTTCTTCTCCATTTTTCCAACCCTATTTTTAGCTTCCCTCATAGTTGTTCATACCTGGAGTGATTGCGGTCAGTTTGAAGACATGAGAGGCTAAATCTTTAGCCTCTTGGTAATGGAAGACAAATCTTGAGCTTAAGGACTTAATAGGGGACTTATTAGTCTAAACCTATGCTTAATTCTGTGTTAGAGATTTCTAGATATAGGGATTTCTGTATTTGTATCGGACTTATTTTATGATTGTAAATCTTGTGTTTAGACTACTAAATGTATTTGGATTGGATGTTGTTGATGTTGGATCATTTATATAAATATTTCAATTTGGAATCTTAGTGTTCAATTAATGATCAATGATTATTGATGATTAATCTATGTGCTAGGTATTCTTTGATTGTCAATTGACATTCCATGGGCATTGTATCATCGATTCATTTGCACTCTAAGTGGTTTTCAACAATGTTTTAAAAGGTGTTCATCAACTTTGATTAAAGTGAGTTTTTATTAATTAAGATATTAGACTTAAGTGATTTCTTGGGGTTTCCCTTCAGACTTGAGAGATTTCTAGAACTTCCATTCATTTTAAGAGCGGTGATAGCAGAGTTTTCATCATCAAGAGACTAGTTTACCATAATTTCCCTTCAATCCAAAATATTTCTTCATTCATTTAAAATCCCAAAAACATTTATTTCTCTACACTTTACATTTATTGCATCATCTTTAAAACACTTAAAACCCCCTTTTTCTTTACCTAAATCATCATGTTTTTTATTACCAATTTAGACTAGGTTGTTTTCCAATAAACTGCTCCTTGGGAAGAAGGATTGGTCGTACCCTATACTACATTATCTGGTATAATCACAATTTTGATTACCCAGAAGGTGATTTCCCAGTCCGATCAGCATCACATCAGGAAGGATGTAGACATAGACCTAAGAGTACACCTAGGTTACCTCCACGATGTAAGAGAACTGTATCAGGCTCATAGACTAGGCAAGCCTTATCTGGAACCCTATGACTGGTCGCGAGAGATGGTGGACGTCCTACCCCATACACCCCTTTGGACTCACGAGATTGTCCGTCTGGATCACATACTTGGAGACAATGTGGAAGATTGGATCTAAAGTGTCAAGGGCTTTGTCATTGTTTACTTCCTCTAGATGGATAGAGATCCTCGAGCACTAATGTAGGATGTTTTGTTATAGCTAACCAAAGTAGGTTAGGCTGATGATGCTTGGCTATTATGTTGTTTGAATCAGTATGTATGTTTTGGACTTGCTGCTTCGATTAATGCATGGGTGTTGTATGTTGTATATTCTGTTAAGTACAATCCAAGCATGATATTTATTTCTTGTTCCTTTGCTATGCTCCCGTTTAGTTAAACACAATGGTTAGAACTCCATGAAACCCTTCGTCATAGAGACCCTTAGTTCACAATGCAAGGGTCCCTCCCGATTTGCTACAGTTAATTTTAGATCGCCTCGACCAACAACAAAAGACCATTGAGGACATGTGGGTGGCACAAGCTCGCTAGGAACAAGAAAGAGATGCCGCGATAGCTACAGCAGTAGCAATAGTAATGCCTAACCTTGACAAGAGGCAGCTAGAGGAAGAAACCCCCGCAGCGCAAGCATCAGAACAATTGCCTAGACCGGTAATGTCAGCAACAGACCTTGATAGCATCCAGTAGTAGATGACTCGTTTCTATAAGCACAACCCACCATCTTTCGATGAAGTGTTTGATATCCAAGCGGCAGAAGATTAGATTAACCATTTGGAAAAGATCTTTAAAGTTTTAGACTGTTCGACTGAGTGGAAATCTCAAATGGCAATTTACAAGTTAGAGAAAGATGCTGACTTGTGGTGGAAGAACACTGAACTCATTCTAGATGCTCAGAACACAAGGGTAACGTGGGAAGTGTTCCTAGAGCAGTTATACGAAAAGTATTTCCAGAGGTCAATTAGGGATAAAAGGGAAGAAGAATTCCTGACCCTTAAGCAGAAAGAAGATGAGCCGTTTGACGAGTACCTGGCTAAATTTATCTGTCTCTCTCACTACTCCAACTATCTCCGTTATCGAGACGATGAGAGGTGGATGACAGAAAAAATGGTTTGGGGACTAAAGCAGTCCTTAAGGGAGATGATTGCCCCCAGGCAATTTGAACAACTTAACAAGGCAGTTAAGCCTGCTGAATCATGGAGAACAGTTTGGGCTATTATCTGATAGGTAAATCTACTCCCAGGATGGAAAAGGGAGGTCAAGGAGGTTAGGGTAGCACCTCTTCTAATGCAAACAAAAAGAGGAAGAGACCATGGGACAACCAAAAGAACAAAAAGGGAGGCAAGCCACCGAAAGGTAAGGAATGTCCAACCTACGGCAAGAAGCACGATGACAGACCATGCATGGCCGGACAAAAATGTTTGCTATACTCATGGCAAGCCTGGACACTTCTCAAGAGAATGCCTGCAAAAGATAGAGAAGCCAAGACCATGTACCCAAGGATGAGTATTTGCCCTTCCCGGGGAAGAAGCCCAGAAATCTCTAGAAATGATCCAAGGTGCGATTATGATTAACAACTCCCCAGTGATTGCAATGTTTGATGTGGGCTAGTCATTCTTTTATCTTGTATGCTTATGCTAAAAGACTTGGCTTGATTATGAACATATTGCCTTATGACATACATGTGTCCACACCAACACACGCTAGGGTAATTACATCTGATGTGTGCTTAAACTGTATAGTTTGCTATGAGCACTATTGTACTGCCTTAGACTTGATATGTATGCCCTTTCATGAAATTGATGTGGTAATCAGTTTGAATTGGTTGTCATCCCATAACATTTTGATGGACTATAAGAACAAAACCCTGATCTTACCCCCAAGAGAAATAGAGTTGAATCCATAAGTTATATTAAACTTCATACAGAAGCCTAAGCGGGCAAGTGCCTATGAAAAGATTGCCAAGGATTCCTCGTTTTCTTCTCAATACAAGTAGAGGTTAAGGAAGGGATATGAGAAATCCTAGTTGTTAAGGAGTTTCTAGAAGTGTTTCTAACAAAGGTTACAGGACTACCTCTAGACAGAGAAATAGAGTTTACAATTGATATCGTACCTAGAGCAGGATCAATTTCTAAGGCTCCTTATAGAATGGCTCTGAATGAATAGGCAGAACTCAAGAAGCTGATAGAGGAATTGCTTGAGAAAGGTTTTATTAGATTGAGTGTTTTGCCATGGGGTGCTCTAGTGTTATTCGTTAAGAAAAAGGACAGTAGTCTAGGATTATGCATAGACTACAGGGAGTTGAACAAAATTACAATTTAGAACAAGTATCTACTCGCTAAGATAGATGATTTGTTAGACCAACTAGTTGGTGCCAGTGTGTTTTCTAAGATTGATGTGAGAAATGGCTTCCACTAACTCAGAATTAAGCCTGATGATGTCCCTAAGACTGTATTTAGAATTCTCTATGGGCACTATGAGTTTTTAGTGATGCCGTTTGGATTGATGAATGCACATGTGATATTTATGGACTACATGAATAGGATCGTTCACCCTTACTTAGATCAGTTCATAGTAGTGTTTATTGATGACATCCTAGTGTACTCCAAGTCTCCTGAAGAGCATGAGATGTACTTGAGGATTGTCCTAAATACCGTGTGAGAGAAGTAGCTTGTTGCCAAACTTAGTAAGTGTGAGTTTTGGCTACAGGAAGTCTGATTTCTCAGCCATGTGATCTCCTGAAAGGGAGTGGCTGTTGACCCTAGTAAGATTGAGGCAGTACTCAACTGGGAGAGACCCGAGACAGTGACCAAGATTAGAAGTTTTCTCAGACTAGTAGGGTATTATAGAAGATTCATCATGAACTTCTCTTAAATTGCTCTTATGCTGACCAAGTTGACTAGGAAGAACCAACCGTTCTTGTGGGACGAGAAGAGTGAGGCTAGTTTTTAGGAGCTGAAGAGAAAGCTCACCTCTACTCCCGTACTTGTACTCCCTGATCCTTTGCAAACCTATATGGTTTACACGAATGCTAGTAAGCAGGGACTAGGATGTGTGCTTATGCAGTAAGGGAGGGTAGTAGCCTTAATTCTAGCCTATGCCTCATGCTAGTTAAAATCTCATGAGGAGAATTACCTGACCCATGACCTAGAGTTGGTAGCGATAGTTTACGCATTGAAGATATGGAGATATTACCTGTATGGAGCAATGATAGAGTTGTTTTGCGACCATAAGAGCCTCAAATACCTCCATAATCAAAAGAGTTGAATATAAGGCAGCGAAGATGGATGGATTTGCTTAAGGATTATGATTTCCAGATTACATACCATCCAGGCAAAGCAAATGTGATTGCAGATGCCTTGAGTAGGAAGGCAGTGCAGGTAGCATCACTAATGATCAAGGAGCAGAAGCTAGTAGAGAATTTCAAAGATTAGGGTCCCTTATATCAGATGCAACTAGTTAAGGAAAGTAGAGGTAGAGCCCAATTTACAGCTCTGCTATAGGACCAGATTAAGGAAGTACAGTTACAGGATCGACTAGTAGAAATTTTCAAAGAAAAGGTGTCTAGGGTAAGGCTAAAAAATTTGAAATTTCTGAGGAAGGGTTGTTAAAGTTTAAAGGAAGAAATTACGTTCCCCAAGCAGTTAATCTTAGGGAAAATATATTAGCTGAAGCCCATGAGAGCAAGTATACTCTTCATCTAAGAATGACTAAGATGTATCATGACATCAGAGAGCTTTTTTAGTGGCTTGGAATGAAGAAGGATATCACAGAGTATGTGGCAAAGTGCCTTACTTGCCAGAAAGTAAAAATAGAACATCAAAAACCTACCAAAGAGTTGCAACCCCTGGATATCCCGGAATGGAAATGGGATAGTATATCTATGGATTTTATAGTAGGGTTACTGATGATATCAATGAAACATGATGTGATTGGGTCATAGTGGATCACCTGACTAAGTCAGCACATTTTCTCGCCATAAATGTTAAAGATTCTACATACAAGTTTAGTGAGATTGTACATTAAAGAGATTGTTAGGCTGTATGGTGTCCTGAGAAGTATTGTTTCAGACTGGGACCCGAGATTTACTTCTAAGTTTTGGGGGTCCTTACAGAAAGAAATGGACAGTACTCTCAGATTTAGTACACCCTACCATCCACATACTTATGGGTAAACAGAAAGAATGATTCAGACCATAGAGGATATGTGATAAGTCTCATATTTTATATAGATGTCCTGGTCCAAAATTATGCTTTTATGGTCTTTAATTGTGTAATTTAGGTCAAGATAGAGGTTATTGTGCATAAAGGCTATAAGGGTCAATTGTGTTTTTTATATGTTAATTCTTGAGTTTATTTCGTTCATGGATTCTTGTGTATTCCACATACCCTAGAATAGATGACTATGAGCTTAAATTGATGTTATAGGTGATCAAAAGTTGAAGAAGATCAGGGGAAGTTGGGTCTTCCTCACTTTGTCATGACTAAGTATGGCAGTCGTCGCGACTGATGTTTGTCATGAAGGATACAATATCACTTATCCATATGGTGTCGCTTTTTAAGTTAGTTGCGATCGACTATAACTTTAGTCGTGATAAATATGTGAAATTTCCATATTAAATTCTAGAACCCTCTCACTTTGTCTCACTTCACTTTCCTATCATTCTCCATCATTTCTACCCTAATTCTTCCATTTCCACTAATTATTCTCCTCTATTTCCACCAATTATTCTCCTCTATTTCCCTTCAAATCATTGCTGCTATGGCCATGGAAGTTACAGAGCTTAGTGAGGCTATGATTTCAGTCATAAGAGGCTAGATCTTCATTCCTTGTTGTTCAATGAAGCCAATCTAAGTTCCTAAAACTACAATTGGGAGTTTCTTCTACCTTAATCTTAGTTTCACTCTTTACATTCATAGATTGTAGTTTCTATGGTTTAGATCTATGATTTGTGATTGTAAAGAGAAGTAATCTGGTTGTTTTACATTGAGATTGAGATTTGGATTGTATTCTACATTTTAATTGATCAATTGAATTGATATTTCCTTCTGTTATATTGATTCTTTCTTCTCAAGTGTTTGAATCTCTTGATTGACCAGTTAGGTTGCTAACATTGTTAATTAAGAGAGTAAAATATCTTTTGTAGAACATAATCCATATTAGGCATTTAGGTGAGTTTAATGAGTTAGGGTTCTAGCTCATTGAATTCACTGTTTGTAAAAGGTCTTCACAAACTAAGTCTAATAAAGGAACTGAACTCAATCAAGAGAGGAATTAGGATGATTGGTGGACTTGACCATCAAGGATACTTCATACATTGCATTCACTTCATTCATTAAATACAGAAATTACAAATAGTTTTACTTTAGGTTTGATTTAGTCACTGGTTATACAAACACTTTATACACCATACTTGGTTAATTTGATATTTGTGATAGGTTACTAAAACATCCATAGGCTCCTCAAGAGATCGACATCTAGGTTAGTGCTGCTATACTGCATTTAGCTTAGTTTTATTTGACAGTCCGATGAGAGGGTTGCATCAATATGCTATGTGCTTATGTGCTGGATTTTGGTAGTAACTGGGATACATACTTACCGTTAGCCAAATTCACCTACAACGACAATTTCCATTCAAGTATCCGAATGGTACTATACGAAGCACTCTATGGGAGCAAGTGTAGATCTCCCTTGTGCTGGACAAAGCTCAGTGAAAGAAGCATTTATGGTCCGGATATAGTGGATCAGACTTCCCAACAAATTAAAGCTATTCAGCAAAGACTCCTAACTGCTCAAAGTAGATAGAAGAGCTCTGCAGATACTAGAATGAGACTGTTAGAGTTTAAGGTTAGTGATCACATTTTTCTTAAAGTGTCGCTAAGGATGGGAGTCGGTCGATCCCTAAAGACTAAGAAGTTAAGTCCGAAGTATGTTAGACCATTTCAAATTCTATCCAAGGCTAGACCAATAGTGTATAAGTTGGCCCTTCCCTCGAATTTGAGTTAAATTCATGATGTCTTCCATGTCTTCTAATAGAAAAAGTACCATCCAGACCCGACACATGTCATAAGCTATGATGGCATTGTGCTCCGAGACAACCTGTCTTTTAAGGTGGAACCAGAGTGAATTATTGATCGAAAGGTCAAAGAACTGAGGACCAAGCAAATTCTGCTAGTCAAAGTAGTCTGGAAAGGCCTTTCTCTTGAAGAAGCTACGTGGGGGATACAGACTAAAATGAAGGAAAAGTATCATGAACTTTTCCACTAAGGTACGTTTTAAATTTTGAGGACGAAATTTATTTAGGGGAAAAAATGTCACATCCAGTAATATGATAAATAGAAATAAGGAATATTCCTAAATAATTAAGGGCCAAAAATGATAAGGAGAAATAGAAAAATTTTGGTGAAAAATAATTATTATGATTTTCCAAGTTAATTATGAAAGTTTGACTAATTAAGGAAAATTGGTCAAAAATAACTATGAAAAAATATTTTCTATCCTCAGAAAATTAAGAAAAAAAATAAGAATAATATTTCTTGCGAAATATATGAGGTTATATAATTGATTTATGACCAAATTACCCTTAAAAAAATTACAAAGGAATTTAAGGGTGATTTAGGCTAATTTAAGGTCTTTTATTTGGAAAATTCCAACTAAATATTTTTAAGGAGAATAAAATTCTAAGAAAATTCCTATGATATCCCAAGAAATTATAAGAGATTATGGAATTAAAAGGAGACCCTCAAATATCCAAGATTTTCCCTAATTCCTTTGACAAGTTGGAAAATCAATAATAAGAAGGAAAACAGTTTTCCTTTTTATTTAATTAATGAGAATTTGAGATTGAGACAAAAAGGGCATTTTGGGAAGAGAAAAATGAGAAGAATAAATTATGGATTTGACAGAAAATAATTACAGAGACCAGAGTACTGTAATTATAGAAAAGAAATTAAACCTGGAATAAAAGTGCACTGATAAAGTGAAGACTAGAGTCTTGCACTTTATTTGGCCGAAATTTTGCCATGTGTCAAGCCCTTAATGGAGAGTATTTGACATGCCAAGTGTCAAACCTCAATGGAGAGGATTTTGTGTTTTGGTAATTAATTACTTTTGGATTTAGTTAATTAGGAAAGAGATTTCAAGACTAAGTAGGGAATTGACACTTGGACTTTCATTAAATATGGTGGTTGAGATATTTTAGCCATTAAAGAGAGCTCTCCTCCCCCTAATTTTAGATCATTATTTTGGCTAAGAGGGAAAAAGAGTGAGCAAGAGAGAACTCCTAGTTTGTCCAAGGAGAAAGCCACCAACTTGGATCAAGTAAGCTTATAGTTAAGGATAGTGGATGATTTTATGTTGTTCCTTGCTTGATTCTCTTGAGTTGTATGGTTAAAGTTTCTGGTTCTTCCATTTTATTATGCTGGTTGAAATGATGAATGTGTAGGGAGGGAAGTTCTGGTTGCTAGACATGGGTATAACACCTTGTTTCATTATGGTTTCAAGTGGTTTTATATTGCTTTTAAAAGGATTTCATTATTTTTTCTCAAGAAGAACCATTTGGCCAGTTTGAGAACCATACCCTAGGATGAGATTTTCAATTTTTTGATGTTTTCATTGTGTTCAAAATAAAAAATAGTGTAGGATAAACCTAAAGAACATGTGTTGCAAGCATTGGAATCAAAGTTGTAGTTTTTGGACAATAAACCCTAAGTGTTCGGTCACTTTGGTTCTTGAGGAAGGAGATTTATTTTCTTAAATCTAAGTACATATTTGGAATCTACATGAAAAATCATGTAGGAATGAACCAAGAAAGGATTTTTAGGGTTAAGGAAACAAAGCTCTAAAAATTAAAGAACAAAGATTGAATCTTTAAGGGGGTTAAGGAGTTACTTGAGTTTTATTGTTGATTTTTATATGGTTTGGTTGGTAATCTTGCTGCCTTTTTTGTGGATTGTCATACTAGGGTTTGACATTTGTGAAGGAAAGGAAGAAGAACCAAGAAAGCAAAAGCATTTGGAGCAAAGTAGAAAAGTTTAACCTAACTACTAACATTGACATTGAATTATTTATTATTGCATAGATGATTACTATCATGTGAGTGAACTATGATGATTATGAGTGGTTGATCCTTGCATTTTATTGCGTTGGCTTTTACATGCTTGAGATTGCCTAATTATAAGAGTATTAGTTCTTTAATGGTAACTAATATTGTTATACATAATGATGATGCTTGCTTGGTGTTATAGTTGGTTAAGTTTGCTATTGGGATTTCATTAAAATCTCATCCCCCAAATATAACCTAATATTTTAGAAGCTGAATCATCAAAAGGAAAGCTACAAATTTAAGGGTAGATGTGGTGGTGGTATCATGAGAAACAATTATCTTTTGGTTATGTATAAGTATGCATGGTTGGTGTTGTAACCCTAATTGAATCGTCAACTTGGAGCTACATTTTTTATTATGTTCCCAAACATTTTAAATCATGAAATTTGGTATTCATGTAGATCACGTGCTGAGCTTCAATTTGATAGGTAGCACATTAAAAATAGACAACTGTGTGATTTATAATGATTTTTCGAATTAAAGGTTCAAAATCTGGAAAAAGGATTTTTACCAAAACGACAATAGTGACTCTCACAAAAACCTGACACTTTTTCAAAAGGAATTAGTTCACAAGATTACTTTTTCTTGAAAGAGCATTCAAGGATCTTTCCACAGAATTTTGAACTACTCTATTTGGATTTTTCTAGATTAAGTTATGAATTGTTGAATTTGGTACATAAAACTAGATTTTACCATATGAACAGTAAAAACCGAAAACTAGCGTCCTGAATGTGTTTTTGAGCCCAAGACCACTCAATGTCATCTAAAATGGTTCTAATTGAACTCTAAGTTGATCCAATAGTAAGATGTAAAAAAACATGACTCACTTTTAGCATTTGCACCCTTTTTATCTTACTTTCTAGTGGTCACTCATCCTTGGATTTCTCTGGCTCAAGCACGCTTAAGGGAGTCTTTTTGCTATTCCAACATTATCTTTCCCTGTTTAGCATGCCTGAATATATCCCAATCAAGACTTATAGCTCTACAACTTCAAACTTTAGCTTTCCTTCATTGATCATAAGAAAGTTAAGGTTGGCCTAATTGAAAATAGGGCTATCTAGGAAGAAATCATAGGTACTCTCTCTGTATTAGTTAGCCAACTAGAGAGGTTTTTGCATCTTAAATTTATCCCTGGTCATCACCTTCTCAGGGATACCACATCTCTATTTTTTTGGCTCAATAACTTTCCTTTAGGTCTACTGTGACCATGACATCTAACTGCGATCTCGAGATCTATTATGATCTTACTAGGTTCTATTTTGGATCTAACTGTGATCCCTTACTAAACCATATTAAACTTCAACTGCTAGGTCTCTGGAAGAGTCTAGACCAAAGGACTAAGTTGTATAATACTTCATCTCTACTCAGTTGGCAACCTAACTGATAATTTCCTTAGACTATTCATGGATATCAATATTGTCTCCATAGACCTTATTTAGTCCTTTTGTCAACTCCGGACTATCTCTGCTTACCTTAACTTTATTTTCTATCCTGCTAAACTTAGTGCATTCTTGCCAAAAATGGCTTACATTTTTTACCTCTACACACTTTTACGTAACTTCCCAGGGGGTTACCCATCATTGGGCTACTCTTGCTTGAGCACACTTAACTGAAAACTACTAATGGGAATCTAAGGCATTGGTGCTGATAGGCTTAAATGCTAGTACTTTGCTATCCTAGACCCTTCTTATTCTATCTTTGTTGGGTCTTTTTTGCTTAGGTTCTTGTCTTTGAGCCTCATCTTAAGGATCTACCCATTAATACTTAGTCTATCTTCGTATCACAAAGGGTTTTTCCTATATCTGGTGCTAGCTTGAATGTCTCTTGTTCAAGACTTATGGATCTAATTCTTCTAACTCTGGCTTTTCTTTGTTAATCGAAAGAGAATTGAACTCAGTCTAATCAATGATAAGGCTATCTGGAAGAAAATCATGGGTACTCTCTCTGTATTGGTTTACCATTAAAGGAGGTTTCCATATTTTGAACTCATCCCTAGTGCTCATCTTTCCAAAGAAGTACTATATTCTTACTCTTATAGCTTAGCCACTTTCCCTTAGACTTGGTCTATTATGACTGATTTTCCAAACTTATTCTAGACCTTAGAGGTTAAATCAAAATTTTTATCCAAGGATTACACTATAGGGTGCAACCTCGGTTCGTTTCACTTAAACAGAGCCTTAGTGAAATAGACCTAAGTTAACTTAAATGTCATGCAATGCAAACTTGAACATAAACAGGAGGTTTTGGTTTTTCAAAATCATTAAGTAAATTGAATGAATGATAAACAAAATATTTTTGGATTTTAGGAAAATCAATAATGAATATAGGTAGACAATAACCAAATAGTGATGAAGTTCCTCTTGAAAGTGTGCTTAGGCTATCATAGTTCGAGTTTGGGTTGCTGATTCGAGGGGTTTGCTATAGCGAAGGTATGGGTTCGTCGCAACGAACATTAGCTGAGAAGACTTCTGCTTGATATGGTGCCTTTGCCGTGGCGAAGACAGAAGTTAGCTGCGGCGAACCTTGGCTGGGAAGGATCTTTAAGTGGAGAATCCTTTCTTCGCCGCGGCAAAACTTGGCAGAGGCGTAATTGTATCTTGTGTGCTACACTTCCTTGATCTTCACTCTTGGCTCTTTTTTTTAAGTGTCCTAAAATAACAAAAATGGTGTGAGGTATCGATTGTCCTAGAAATCAATTAAATATAATTAATGAATAAATATGACAATTTTACCCTTAAATAACACTAACTCAGAACAAAGACCCTCAATCTCAATTCAGCACAAATATCATTAAAATGAGCCAAAAAGTGTAAGAAAACTATAGAAGATTTCATCAAATAGTATAAACAATTTGAGCTCAATCAATGATCTCAGGAGCTACTGCGCTTTACTGTAAGCCTCTTCAGGATCTATTGTGACCTTGGAATACTATCATCAGTCTGAAGCCATATTAAGATCTCTGAGAGACTCTAGATTACAGGACTAAGTAATAAAATAAGTCACCTCTACTCCATTGATCACCTAACTGATAATTCCCCAAGAATGTTCCAAGAGCCAATATCATTCTCTTAGGCCTTATACTATGTCTCAATCAATTCTCTAGACCACTTATCTATCATTTTAGGTGCCTAAGCTGATCTGCCTTATGAGTTCTCTTACTCCTCAGTTGCTCTTACCATCTCTAGCTAATTCTAAATGATATAGAGAGAGGACTTATGCAACTTCTCTTTTTTTTACTTCACTTCTGAGTAGGAGCATTACTCTAACATGCATAATGCCTAGGCAACGTGTTTCAAGGAGTTCCATAACTCCATATGAATGCATAGCTCTAACACAGGAGCTGAAGCATTTCTTCCTTTAGTATGCATAGCTCTAACACTCAGAGCTTAAGCATATTTTCTATAACAGTAACATAGTGCCTAACATAACAATGCAAGGAGTGAAAGCTCTTACTAGTTGCTATGTCTGTAGTATGCCATTCAGACATCTTATCCCTACAAAAGGAAGCCTCTCATTCTATTTGTAAAGTTGTAGGGAGAGGACTTATGAAGTTCTTTTCTTTCTGCTTGCTCTAGCACTCCGCTAAGCTTGGGGACATTTAACCCTAACTTTATTCTTGGCCATTCGTCCTTCTTGTAAAATCACCTCCTAATTAGCATTTGAAAATGCCACTATTATAGAAAAGAAAAGCAGTTATGTAAGGCTACCATAGTAGAAAGTTTTCAACTCATCCTTTGGAAACATTCTTAAATAAAAGATTTTGAGTGATTAGAACACACATAACCAGGCTAGGAATGATTTAATTCCTACTAACCTAATTATAGGAAATAAGCCCCTAATTAACACAACCAACACAATTCCAAACATCTCAAATTGAGCTTTCAAGTATCAAACTGAGAGTAATACCAATACCAAGCCCAGACATAAATAGAATACTTAATAGCTGGTATCACATATCGTAAATAATCAATAAGTTTCATAACAGTCATAAGCATAACCTTAAGGCCTCCGGCCTACAACTAGTACTAAAATCCACAAAACAAGTTTAATAATCAAATCTCTAATCACTAGACTATGCAAAAGAAAGGAGCCCTAGGTGGCAATATACAACCCTTCAGCACATACAAAAAAAAGGATGGAGGCAGTACAAAAAGCGATAGAAGCTTAGGCCTCTGGATTCTTCCTCGGTAGCATGACCTAGAACTTCCACCTGAAAACATTAATAACCATAGGGTGAGACATAAGCCTTAGTAACCAACAATCCAACTCATCATACACACCAATATGTTTTCATGAGATGTCAAGTAGGACAGTTATAAACAATAAGTAGTCATGCATCACTATACTCATAGTTTAAAATATAATTCTTAAGTCTCATATCAATGTGTCAATGCTGTGCAAATGCAATCCCTGTGACCACATTCCCTCACTATGGGGGAAAACAAGAGCCAAAATGGCTAATCTCTCACCTTGGGAGATAATCCTAAGTTGATCCCTCACTTTGGGACATAAGGATAAAGGAAGATGTTCCCTCACTATGGGGGAAGTGCTAGAAGCCAACCATCATGCATTGATGGATGCACTTATCATGTGACGGTAATAAACACAATTCACTCTCTAATACCCATCATATGCATCATGCTTAAGAAATCTAACAAGTGGTCAATTTCCAATTCCATAATCCATTTCCAAATCAAAATCTAGAGTAGTAACATATTATCATGAACCTAAGGATTGCATTTTCAAAATTCAGTCCCACAAGACATAGTCATTCTAATATATCAACATAATTCCAAACGTATAACAAAATAACTGTTATAGTTCCAAAATGATAAAACTACTGACAAACAACATATTAGTATATATAATGAGTGAAAAGTGGTTACCTCTCACCTAAGAAAGATCAATTACCACAAATCAAGTTGCTTCAAGCACAACAATACCATTCACAAATAATATACACAATCACGCTATCACCATATATTAGTTAACAACTAATTAAGTGGTGAATAATAACAATTAGGGACTCAAAATCCTAACTCAACCCAAACTCTTATCAACTTCCAATTGACCAATCCAAACTCAACACACTATCCTAATATATTAATCAACTTATAGGAATCCTTGATTGTCTCCCAATTACAACAATTAATTACAAGCCCCAATGTTCTCAATCTAAATTCGCCATCAAAACTACCCAAATATGAAAATCAATTCAAATTAAAATTCTAAACTGATTAAACCTTAATTCTAACTCATATTAACATACCCCAATTATCAAACTCCTTTTTAAATCATTACAATATCATTAACCACTATAAACCTCCTAAAAATCACAAACCCTAGGTCCAAAATTCCTCCAAATGCCAAATCCAAGAAAACTAAACCGATTGAACACTTAGACCAGTCCATAAAAGTCTTTTAAACACAAAATAATCAGTCAAAATCTCAGTCCATTCAAAATCAT
This sequence comes from Neltuma alba, assembly GCF_004799145.2. Taxonomy (NCBI): domain Eukaryota; kingdom Viridiplantae; phylum Streptophyta; class Magnoliopsida; order Fabales; family Fabaceae; genus Neltuma; species Neltuma alba. The sequence goes on along the minus strand of NW_021633051.1, from coordinate 14,399 downwards.
TCAAGATGTTACACCTTGCTATCGTATCGACTTAGGGTTCAATCAAAACTATTTTAGACCACACTTGATGGTCTTGAGCTCAAATTCTTCATAAAAATACTGATTTTTTGATTTTCACTGTTCATTTGGTAAAAATCCAGTTTTCTGGTCCAACTTCAAAAAATCATAACTTAATATAAAAAATCAAAATACAGTGGTTCAAAATTCTGTGAAAAGCTCTTTGAATTCTCTTTCAAGAAAAAATAAACTTGTGAACTAATTCCATTTGAAAAAGTGTCTGGTTTTGTGGAAGTCACCACTGTCCTTTTGGTAAAAATTCTCTTTTTCAAATTCTAGACCTTAACTTTAAAAAATCATTATAAATCATGTAGTTGTCCATTTTTAATATGCTACCTATCAAATTGAAGCTAAGGAGTGATCTATAATCATACCAAATTTTGTGATTTAATACATTCGGGAACCTCGTCAAAACATCACTCCGAGTTGGTAGTGTAGTTAGGGTTACAACACTAAACAATAGAATAATTACATAACCAAAAGCCAATAAATTTTTTATGGTTTGGCACCATAATTAACCTTGAATCTGTAGCTTATCCTTTAATGATTCATCTCCTAAAAGGTTAGATTTTATTTGGTAGGAATGAGATTTCAGTGAAATCCCAATAGTAAAATTAACCAACTGTACCATTAACAAGCATCATTATTATGCATAACCATATTAGCTACTATCAACGAAGTAATTACGCTAATGCTAGGTTGTTGCCCAGAAGTCACGCGCTGTATGGCTCGAGTACAGTGAGAAATGAGCTAGAGCCACTGCATCGTCGTCCAGATGTAGTGTTAAATGAGCGAGGGCTACCACACTCTCTTGGACGGAGGCGGCTAAAGAAGTTAGTTCATGAGACTGAGATTAGATTTGGCACTTGGAATATTAGGACGCTGAATGAGAAATCTATGGAAGTAGCAGGAGTTATGAGGGACAGAAGGATTAATATCTTGTACCTCCAAGAAACCAAATGGACTGGAGAAGCTGCCAAGGAACTTGGAGAGTATAAACTTTGGTATACAGGAAAGGTGAGTGCAAGGAATGGGGTTGGTATCATCGTTGATGGAACATGGAAAAGAAACGTGGTAGAGGTTAAAAGGTTTGAGGACAGAATAATATCGTTAAGAGTAATTGTTGGAAAAGATACTATCAATATCATTATTGCCTATGCACCTCAGGTTGGGGCAGAGACACACCTTAAAGATAAGTTCTGGAAAGATATGGAGGGGTTGGTTCAAAGCATACCACTTGAAGAAAAAAATTTTATCGGTGGGGACCTTAATGGACATGTCGGTAAGGAAGCAGGACAATTCAGCGAGGCCCATGGTGGTTTTGGTTTTGGGGAGCTTAATAGTGGAGGACAATCTATTCTCGACTTTTCTCTTGTATATAATCTTAAGATTGTCAACACTTGTTTTAAGAAGCGAGAAGAGCATTTAATCACGTACAAAAGTGGTGTCTCAAAATCACATATTGATTTCTTTTTGGTTAAGAATCCAGACAGAAGATTGTGTACTAACCGCAAAGTGATTCCAGGAGATGGGGTGACTGCCCAACATAGAGTACTTATTCTTGATGTACGTTTTAAGAGTACCAGGCAAAAGTACCATCAAGTGGTAAAACCCAGGGTTAGGTGGTGGCAGTTAAAGGGTGAGAAACGAGAGCTATTCAAAAGGACCCTTGTGGAGGAAGGGATTTGGCAGTTGCAGGGAAATGCAAACATGATGTGGGAAGAGATAGCTACAAGGGTTCATTTGGTAGGTAAAGAAATTTTGGGAGAATCCAAAGGTCCTGGTCAGAGAGATAAGGAGACTTGGTGGTGGGATAAGAGTGTGCAAGAGAAAGTCAAACAGAAAAGAGATTGTTTCAAGGCCATACACTCGTGCAATAGTATAGAAAACTGGGAAAAGTATTAGTTGGCTAAAAAAGAGACGAAGAAAGCAGTGAGCGAAGCACGTACTAAAGCTTATGAAGGGTTTTATCAGGAGTTAGGAACAAAGACGGGAGAAAGAAATATTTACAAGATTGCGAAGCAAAGGGAGAGGAAAAAGAGAGATTTGGACCAAGTAAAGTGTATAAAGGATGAAGATGGTAAAGTGTTAGTTACTGATGGTGATATTAAGGACAGATGGGAGGCTTATTTTTACAAGTTGTTTAATGAGGGAAGCAATTATGCGACTCAAGACTTACAGGACTTGCTAATTAATGAAGATGATCAGAATTTGGCTTTCTATCGTAGGATCCGTATCGGAGAGGTTAAGGTAGCTCTCAAGAAAATGGACAATGGAAAAGCCGTTGGGCCTGATGGTATCCCTATTGAAGTTTGAAAATGTCTGGGAGATGAGGGTGAGGTGTGGCTAACCAAGCTTTTTAATGAAATTTTACGCTCTAAGAATATGCCGGATGAGTGGAGGAGAAGCATTTTAGTTCCTATTTACAAGAATAAAGGAGACATTCAAAACTGTGTAAGCTACAGAGGGATAAAACTTATGAGTCATACAATGAAGTTGTAGGAAAAAGTGATGGAATATAGGTTGAGGCTAGAGACTTCTATTTCAGAAAACCAATTTGGATTTATGCCAGGGAGATCCACTTCGGAAGCCATCTATTTACTAAGAGGGTTAATGGAAAGATATAAAAGTAAAAGAAGGGATTTACATATGGTCTTTATTGACCTAGAAAAGGCTTACGATCGTGTGCCAAGAGAAGTAACGTGGAAGGCTTTGGAAAAAAAAGGTGTACAGGTTGCTTATATCAAAGCCATACAAGATATGTATGAGGGGGTAACTACCAGTGTAAGGACGCCTGGAGGTGAGACAAAGGACTTCCCTATTCAGATTGGCCTACATCAGGGATCCTCTTTCAGTCCGTACTTGTTCAACATTGTTCTGGATGTTCTAACTAAACCTATTCAAGAAAGAATCCCTAAGTCCATGCTTTTCACGGATGATATAGTTCTCATGGCAGAATCAAAAGAAGAGATTAACACTAAATTGGAGTTATGGAGAAGGACGTTGGAGTAGAAAGGTTTTCGCTTGAGCAGGAACAAAACAGAATATATGCATTGTGATTTTGGGGGGAGGCAAGGCAATGGGGATTTGAATGTGAAGATGGGGGAGCAAATCATTCCTCAAGTATCAAAGTTTAAATACCTAGGATGCATTATACAGGAGGATGGGGAAATTGATGGAGACATTTCTCATATACAAACTGGCTGGTTAAAGTGGAGGAAAGCTACCGAAGTTATTTGCAATAAGAAGGTACCTGAGAAACTTAAAGGAAAATTTTATCGGACTGCTATAAGACCGGCTATGTTGTATGGTAGTGAATGTTGGGCAATAAAGGGAAAACAAGAGCACAAAGTTGGGGTAGCAGAAATGAGAATGTTGAGATGGATGTGTGGTCATACAAGAAAAGATAGGATTCGAAATGAAAATATCAGAGCAAGAGTCGGTGTGGCACCTATCCAAGAGAAAATGGTTGAAAATCGCTTAACATGGTTTGGACATGTACAGAGAAGGCCATTAGAGGCCCCGGTGAGGAGGGTGGATCAGACAAGATGGAGTCCCATAAAAAGGAACAGAGGAAGACCAAGAAGAACGCTTAATGAGGTCATTGAACGACACCTCCTAGTCAACAACATATCTAAGGACTAGGTTGTTGACAGAGCATGATGGCATCGTGTGATTCATGTAGTCGACCCCACCTAGTGGGATAAGGCTTGTTGTTGTTGTAGTGAGCTAGCATTCTCATTATTTGGCAACCTCAATCATGTAAAGGCCAAAACAATAAAGTGCAAAGAGTAGCCATATCACAATTAGCAAAGCTCATCCATATAATAACAATTAATCATGCAATAATCAACAATGCAAAGTTGATGTTAGTAGTTAGGTTAAACTTTACTACCTTGCTTCAAAGACTTGTGCTTTCTTTGTTTTTCTTCCTTCCCTTCACAAATGTCAAATCCTAACATAATAAACCATAAAAAGGGCAGCAAGATCATCAACCATTCCATATAAAAATTAACAATATAACTCAATTAATTCTTAAACCCTTTGAAAGCTTCCTTCTTTGTTCTTGAATTTTTAGAATTTGTTTCTTTAACCCTAAAAATTCCCTTTTGACTTATTCCTACATGGCTTTTCATGTAGACTCCAAATATGTATTTGGATTTAAGAAAATAAAACCCCTCCTTCCAGATTCCTGTTGATCGAACCTATAGGGTTTATTATCCAAAAATTACATCTTTGATTCTAATACTTCTAACACTTGTTCTTTAGGTTTATCCTACACCATTTTCCATTTTAAACACAATGGAAGCATTAAAACAAAGAAAAACACATCCTAGGCTCCAGTTCTTGCCTTGGCCGAATTGTTCCTCATGAAAAACAACAAGAAAAGCCCTTCAAAAACAACATATAACCACTTGTAACCACTAGGAACTATCATGCTTTGAAGTGTTCTAAGAAGATTGAACAACAAAACTTCCTCCCCTACATAATATATATTTCTGCCAACACCAACAAAAAGGAAAAACCAGAAATTCCAACCATACAACTCAAGCAACCAAGGTAAGGAATAACTTAGAACCAAAAACTAACCTTGAATCTTGGTTGGATGATCAAAGTTGTTAGCTTTTCTCTTGATTCCAATTGAAACTCTCTCTTTTCCCTCTTGTTCTCTCCTTGGCCAAAACAATATCTGAAATTAAGGGAGGAAGAGCCTTCTTTAATGAGCAAAATATCCTAGCCACCTCCTTCAATGAAGTTACAAGTGTCATTACCCACTTTACTCTTGCTTTCTCTTTCTTAATTAACTAAATCCAATTGAAATTAATTACCAAAAGTCAAAATCCTCTCCATTTGAAGTGTGACACTTGGAAAATTCAAATCCTTTCCATTAGGGACTTGACACATGGCAAAATGTGAGCCATTTGAAGTGCAAGACTCTAGTCTTCACTTTATCGGTATACTTTGATTATGGGTTTAATTTTTTTCTATAATTATAGTGCTTTGGCCTTTGTAATTATTTTCTGTCAGATCCATAATTTATTCTCCTCACTTTTATCTTCTCAAAATTTCCTCTTTGTCTCAAAATTAAATTTCTAATAATTAAATAAAAAGGAAAACTAATTTCCTTCTCTTTAATGATTATTCCACTTTTCAAAGGAATTACAAAAAATCTTGGATATTTGAGGCTCTCCTTTTAATTCCATAATCTCTTATAATTCCTTGGAGTGTCATAGGAATTTTCTTGAAATTTTGTTCTCCTTAAAATATTTATTTGGAATTTTCCAAATAAAATCCCTTAAATTGGCCTAAATTACCCTTAAATTCCTTTGTAAATTTTTGAAGGGTAATTTGGTCATAAAACCAATTATACAATCTTATATAATTCTCAAAGGATATTATCCCTTTTTTTTAATTTCCTAAAGCTTGGAAATATCTTTCCATAATTATTTTTGACCAATTTTCCTTAATTAGTCAAATTTTCATAATTGACTTGGAAAATCATAATAATTATTTTCTACCAAAATTCTTCTATTTCTCCTTATCATTTTTGGCCCTTAATTATTTAGGAATATTCCTTATTCCTAATTACCTTATTGCCGGATTTGACATCTCTTCCCTCTAAATAAATTTCGTCCTCAAAATTTAAAGCATACCTTAGTTGAAAAGTTCAGGGTACTTTTCCTTCATTTTAGTCTCCATCTCCTATATTGCTTCTTTAGAGGAAAGACCTTTCCAGACTACTTTGACCATCAGAATCTGCTTGCTCCTCAGCTATTTGACCTTGTGATCAATGATTCGCTTTGGTCTAACCTTAAAAGACAAGTTGTCGCGAAGCATAATGGCATCGTAACTTATGACATGTGTCGGGTCCACATGGTACTTTTTCAATTGGGAGACAAGGAAGACATCATGAATTTAACTCAAGTTTGGGGGAAGGGCCAGCTTGCATGCTACTAGTCTAGCCTTAGACAAAATTTGAAATGATCTAACGTACTTCGGATTCAATTTCTTAGTCTCTAGGGATCGACTGGCTCTTACCGTTGGTGGCACTTTAAGAAAAATGTGGTCACCAACCTCAAACTCTAATAGTCTCCTTCTTGTATCTGAATAACTCTTTTGTCTACTTTGAGCCGTTAGAAGTCTTTGCTGAATATATTTAATCTGTTGGGAAGTCTGATCCACTATATCCAGACCAAAGATGCTTTTTTCACTAAGCTCTATCCAACACAAGGGAGATCTACGTTTCCTCCCATAGAGTGCTTCGTATAGCTTTATTTGGATATTTGAGTAGAAACTGTCATCTTTGACTAACGGTAAGTACATACCCTATTTACTGCTTAAATCAAGCACATATGCATGTAGTATATCTCCTAACGTCCGTATCATTCTCTATGTCTACCCATCTGTCCACAAAGGGTAAGCCGTACTGAATTTAAGTGTAGTGTCTATTTGTCTTTCTGTAAGGACCTCTAAAACTTCGAGTAAATCTGGGGTGTTGGTCTGAAATAATGCTGCTGGGGACACTAAGTAGCCTAATAATTTTTTTAACTTTATCTTCCATTTCTGCTAGACTTAGTGCATTCTTGCCAAAATGGCTAAGATTTCTGGCTTTTACACTCTCTTACCTTACTTCTCAGGGTCACCCTTCCTTGGGCTACTCTTGTCAGAGCACGCTTAACTGAACAGTGCTGATAGGAATCTAAGGCACTGATACTGATAGGCTTAAACCCTGGTACTTTGCTATCTTAGACCCTTCCTGACCTATCTTTAGTCAGGTCTTTTCAGCTTATATTCTTGTCTCTTACCTCATCTTAAGTATCTTCCCGTCATTACTCAGTCTATCTCTGTATCACATGGGGTTCTTCCTATATGTAGAGCTAGCCTGAATGTCTCTTTTTCAAGTCTTATGGCTCTAATTCTTCCAACTTTGGCTTTCCTTTATTAATCAGAAGGAAATTGAACCTAGCCTAATCAATGATAAAGTTATCTGGAAGGAAGTCATGGTACTCTCTCAGTATTGGTTTACAACCGAAGGAGATTTCCATATTTCTAGCTCATCCCCGGTCTTCATCTTCCCAAAGAGGTATTATACTTTTACTTTTATGGCTTAGCCACTTCTTTTAGGCTTGGTTAGCTGCGACCTCAGGAGCTACTGCGCCCTACCATAAGTCTCTTCAGGATCTACTATAACCCTGGAATACTATCGTTAATCTAAGCTATATTAAGATCTCTGGGAGACTCTAGACCATAGGATTAAGTCAAGTCACCTCCACTTAGTTGGTCACCTAACTGATAATTCCCTAAGACTGTTCCAAGAACTAATACCATTCTCTTAGGCCTCATGTCAATTTCCCAGGCCATCTATTTACCTCTTTAGGTGTCTAAGCTAATCTACCTTAGGAGTTCTCTTACTCCTCCAGCCGCTCTTACCGTCTTTTACTATCTTAGAACTGTAACATCCTAAATTTAGGCTCATAGATACAAGTAATACACAAGGAAAGGATGATTACTAAGTCCAATGCAATGAAAGTCCCAGAGAACCCTCAGAAGGAAAAAGAGATTTTCCAAGGGCAAATGTGTAAAACAAAAGGTTATGCCAGAGGTTATGCCAGAAACTTGCAAGAGATGGTTCCGAAGGTTAGGCCTAAGGAGGGACTAAATAGCAAAGAAGAGATTCCTAGGCCAAGCAAGGACCTACTTGTAAATAATAAAAGTTCTGGTCGGCCAATGCTCAGAGTTAGCAAAAAGGGCCCAAATGACTTAGAAAAATTCCAAAAAAATAGGAATAGGATCCCAGAACCGATATAAGGCTAGAAATGACAGAAATGCCCTGAAGTCATTCCAGGGTTTTGAGCAATTTGAGATAGTAACTTAAATTGAATTATTAAAGCTATGAGACGGCCTCAAATAATCAGGAAAAATTGGGAAACAATAGTTGAGGAATTTACACAGATTGTAAAATTAATTTTGTCCTAAAAAACTGACAAGGTTAGCTTTAATTAAATTTAAAGCCTATTTATACCATATCCGGGAAAAGTCAAAATAGCTGTCTACAGTTTGACTTTTGAACCTAGAAAAATTAGAGGAATTCCCTGTGATGAAAAGGAAAGAATGAAACCTAGAGACATATCGACGGAGTTATGAGCGAGTAGAAAAGAATTCGGCAAAACTGACTCTAATTAAATATTATTTAATTAATTACGTCACTGAGGAGAGAGGGATGGGATATTCCTTTCTCTATAAGTATACCATGAGGAGATGAAGTTAAGAGTTAATGGAAGATACATTGGCAATGCTCAGAAACCTAAAAGGGAGCCAGACTGACAATGTCGGGTCCCTTAAGAGTCAAAATGGTAAATTTATGAAAAATTCTCAAAAATTCCCTAAAAATAAAAAAAGAGTAAATTAGGGGTTTTGGAGTCATATATGATGTTTTGGGAGTGAAAATAATCCAAAATAAATTATTGTGACATTTCTCAAAAATAGTGATTCTTGAAGAAAATAGTGAAAATTGAGGAAATATAATTATTTTAATTATATAAGGGCCTCAATAATTAAATAAAAAATATGTATAAGTTCCTTGGGAATATATTGAATTTCTAAAATTTTTTCCAAGCATTGGAAATGAAGAAAATAGTTTATGGGGAATTTACTTCTGAAATTCTATCACTAAAAGCCTGATTTCAGAGAAAAATGTGAAATAAATAGTTAGAGGTTATGAAAATTCTCAAACTTTCTAGATCATACTTTTATATTAAATGTGGATTTTTCATGAAAATAAATGAAGTTTTAGAGGCCTTGAGCTATTTTTCCTAATAAAGGCCTAAAAGGAGAAAATCAGGTAAAGGATTACGGTTAGGATTGAACTAGATTAATCCCATTGCTTCCAAACCAGATTTGGGGCACTTAGTTAGCCCAAAGAATCAAAGAATTTCGTGCTCCCTAAGCCCATGCATATGGTCAAGTTGGTTGGATAAGGTTTAATCATGACTTTAAAAAATATCTCGAGTAAGCTTGTGAAATAAGCTTGCATATGTGGCTGATTGTTTCCCTTCCACTTGGTTTGAAATTTTGAAGATATTTTGGGCAAGAAAATGCTGATTAATAGGAGAGATAGAAGGCAGCACATGTGGCAAATTTCTTGGGGAAGAAACAAAGATCAACGGCTAGGATTAACTTGGAATGAAAGGCTAGGATTTGTCCAGATCCTTTATAAATATTCATACCCCTTATGCTTGCAATGTTTCGGCCATTCATGGGGGAAGGGAGAGAAAACTGAACAGCAAGGGAGGAGAAGGGGAAGGGAAAAAGCAAAGGATCCCATGCCAATCCAAGTCTCAAATCAAGGTATGTTTATAGATTTTGATCTAGTTTCCACTTCCCTTGCTCTTTGTAAGCTTGGTGGTTGGTTTGGTTGGATTTTTGGATGGTTAAACCCTAAGCCAAGGTGCTACACGAAATTTATTGGAATAGGAGAAGATGATATGGATGTTAAAAGAAATTTATTGGCAAGAATCAAGTGGTTCTGTGTTGATTTTGCAAGAAATCCAACTTTCTCTTAGTTTGTGATTCTGTTCAGCCTTGACTATTCTAAATGGTTAGGATTGGATTTTGATTGTTTTGAGTTTGTAAATGGATTCTACATGCAAAATTATATGGGATTAGTATGTGAAAATAATTTTAGGAAGGTTGGAATTGAAACTCAAAAGTTAGAGTTCAAGTATGTTCAAGAAAGAATCAAGTAGAGATAAGTTGATGACTTGATTCTAATAACTGTTTTGCATCATGTATTGATGTGTTCAGGACCTTTGAACATCCAAGAGGATGTTTAATGGTGTTGCCCAAAAATCCATAGGGCTGGAAAGATAAGGGAATCAAAGGAAATGCAAGAGGAAAGCTATATTACAAGGTAGTAAACTTACCTATATTGTGTGCTTGATATGTATGCTAACATGATGTGGCTGTGTTGCCGTGATGTGACTAAGCTATGATGAAATGTTTGAAAAGTTATGTTTGCAAGTTTATGTTATGTTTTGCCTTGGCTATATGTTATGAAAGCATGAAATGCTGTAGCTTACTTTCCATGGCATTCATGTGTTAATGTTATAACATGTCATGCATGTGTATTATGTCTTGCATGCTTATGGGTAGTGTTTGCTACTGAGATTCTCCCAAATCTCACCCCTCCCTAACCAACCATTTAGGTCAATTAATGGTGGGCAATAATGGCATGAGAGGCAAGGAGAAGAAAGTGGAGAATTATTGATGTTAATGAATGATGTTATTATTCAATATGTAATTCTCCTATTATGTAATTTATGTTACGGATGCCAATGATGTCTTGTATTTAATTACAATGTATATCATAGGAATAGAAATGTATGAGAATGATTGGGAAAGTGTAAACCCAATTTATGTATGCCAAAGAAATAGAAAGAATTAAAGTAAAAGGAGGTTAAGGGATAAAACGTAGGTCATGGAGCAGTGAGTTTGTACCTCCAGTTTGACCTACCAAATGAATGAGTTAAGCCACAAAATTTGGTATATTCATAATACTTATCCCAAGCTTTAAAATTAGAGGTAAATTGCCTCAATTGGATGTGTACATATGGAGACATGAATTTTCAAAGTTAAGGCACAAAATCTGGGAGTTCCAGAATTTACCAAATGAATAGTAATTTTATTGATTAAACTGTATGAATTGGTCATGGATAAGCCCAGTTTGATATTTTTCCTTAAAGAGAATTGAAGGAGCTTTCTGTAGAATTTTAGAATACCTCAATACAATTTTTATGGAATTAGTTATGATTTTTCAAAATTGGACCTGAAATCTGAATTTAAACAGTGAATAGTAATCTAAGTAGTTATGTTGAAATTTTAAATCTACGGGCTTGTGTCATGACCTGCTTGAACCACAATGCTTACTAATGCACACTCTAAGGGGTTAAAGGTAGGATGTTTCAAGAATGGTACAGAGAGAGGACTTATACAACTTGTCTGTCTTCTACTTTACTTTTCAATATGAGCATACTCTAATAAGCATAATGCCTGGCATTTCAATGTAAGGAGTGTAAGCTCTTACTGGTTGTTATGCCTATAGCGTGCTATCTGGACATCTTATTCCTATAAGAGGGAGCTTCTCTTTCTATTCGCAGCTAATTCTAGAAGTCATAGGGAGAGGACTTATGAGGTTCTTCTTCTTTCTTACTTGCTCTAGTACTTTGCTAAGCTCAGGTACATCCAAGCCTAGTTTTGTTCTTGGCTAGTCATGCTTCCACTGGTGAAGTCACTCTGCTTACCTTGCCTAGCTGGTTCTCTTTCCTGCTCGGATAGGGTATCTTACTCCATCGAGAGCAACATCAATTCTGACTTAGAGGACCAATTCCCACTTTCTCTAGGAAGATTCCTAGCCAAGACCTTATCCCCTAAAAAGGGTGCCTCTCAACCTAACCCCAAGTGACTGAGTATCTCTTAACATTATTGGGAACATGTCAACCTCTAAGCTAGTTCCCTGCACAACTATCTGTCTCTTTGTCTTCTTGATCGTTTAAAAATTTCACTAGGGCTCTCCATCCTAACTTCACTATCTCTAAGTTCCTATTTATCTATTTCAGGACTTGAGATAGCTACTCTATCACGGTGCCCCAGCCCTAATGAGGCTGTAAGAGTTTGTTTAGCTTAGGTGGCCACTACACCTTCTTAGTGGTATATAGACTCAACCCGTAACCATCTTGTTCAACCCCTTATCATTACTTTTCTTTTTGAGGGGGAATCTAATAACTCTAAATAGTGGCTACCTCTCTCTTTCTGATCTTTACTAATCTTACTTTTTGTGACCTCTGAGAGTCATTGTGTTTTATTGAGTTATCATCTCAACATCTGAGAGTTATTGTGTTCATTCGTCGTGACCAGAATCCTTGTTTGTAACGATAAAAGTTCCATCTCCTTTGGTAAACACTTCTGTATTCGTTCATCGCCACCAATTCTCTTAGGTCATTATGACAAAACACACTTTTCTCTTAACCTCTCTAGCCTTATTTAGCTTTGTTCATCATAGTATTGCCCGTCTAGGCTTCCGTTATGAAGCTCAACTTAACTTCCGGATTTAACTCCATTTCTGTTGGGGTAGGATCAGGGTTTTGCCTTTACCATTATGGGATGACAACCAATTCAATTCAATTACCAATTTCATGGAAGGCATACATATCAAATCTAAAATAGCACAACAATATTCATAGCAAAGCCGAGTCTTGTAATATAGCATATGAGATAAATGAATGACTAGCACCCGAATTAAACATTGTAGTCACTAAGGAGTTGTTAATAACAATCATACCTTGGATCATTTCCAGAGACTTGCGGGCTCTCCCTCTGTGGCAGTAAATACTCATTGATATCTCTCTATATTTCATTGATTCTAGCATGATTTTTATGGAATTATATGTTTAATTTTGGAACTAATTATGATGAAATGCTAATAATTGCCTCGAAGGAGTATTTTGTAATTTTATTAGAATTCAGGTTCAAAAATCAAAGAAAGGAACATTCAGAGACTTGGTGTACAAAGTGGTAGATTTTTTGTAAAAGGCGTCACAGCTAATCTGAAGAAGCGCCACAATGGATTTGGTTCAACAGGCAGCTCAGAGTCACTAATCTAAATGACATAGTTTTGGACGAGTGCCGCGGTGAATGATCATAGGCACCATGGCGAGTAACGAATAGCAGCAATTTAAACCAGAAGAGCGCGCAATAGATTTGGAGAAAGAAGGAACCGGATCTTAGAGCTCTATTTTGGTTAGCATGTGGATCATAAACCAATTTCAGTTGGGAGGCGTTAGTTGCAAGGGAAGCATTTAGGGAGGAGGATTGAGTTTTCATATTCAGTTTTTGTTTCCATCTTCATCTTCATCTCTCTGTATTTTCGGTTCTTTTGGAATCCTCTACCCAGATCCTCTATTCCCTAACCATCACACTTGTTGTGATGAAGTTCATATCCCCTAGCTTGAGTCTTCCATCCTCCATGTCCAGCTAAGCTTCAAGGATTTCTAGGAGCTATAATAGAGCCTGAGCCATGGTTAAACAGGGAAGAGTTTAGGGCTTATAGGTGTTTAATTTCAGTGACATTTTGATTATGTTGTTAATCTTTGCTTCTGATTCAACTCCTTTCTTCCTACTTCTATGATTTGAGATTTGGTTAATCGTATTCAGAGGTTATCTTCTTGACTTAGAGTAATGATGTATGATTCTTTAGCTAGGTCTAGTTATGGATTTATACATTGTGATTGAATTCTTGAGAAATATTGGTTACTATTCTTTTGGAAGTGGCTGAATCTTCATTTGATCAATCTCATCTCATTAGAAGTCAATTCATTTAAAGCTCTTAACTCTGATTAATGCAAGGAAGGCAGTGAAGGTAAAGTTATATCTCCTAGGAGTCATTCACCTCATTGATTTCCAATCTCAAAGCATTCTCTATTTTGAACTCTTGATTTCTGTTTAGTAGCATTTGATTAAAGTTCTAGAAATGATTTTATCTTTGTTGCTAATACATTCACCTAATTTCTATCCTCATTCATGACTTAATTATTTCATAACACTATTAGACATTTGAGTTCCTTGAGATCGACCTCTGATTAAGCATCATCTACTGCATTAATAAGAGTAATTAAATTTGGTTTAAAGCGATATAAGATCAAATTTTTGGCACTTTTGCCAGGGGCTCTGTCTCTCGGGTGTTAGTAAGTAGTTTAGTTGCAGTTAGGTTAGAATTAGTTTGTGTGTGTTTGGTTTCATTTTAGCCCTTCTGGTTTTCCTCTTGCTGCTGCTTAATTGAAGTGTCTGGGAGTCTGGTTCATTAATTGGTTGGCTAATCATACTTGGGTTTCATTATGTGATCCATTAATTGCTTCAACTTGTAACCATTCTTGCTCTAAGGTGTGTCTCAATTGCTTTGTAACCATGGCTCTTGAGTGTTTTCAAGTTTCAGGGTAACTGGGTTGTAGTTTAGTATTGACTTTGTTCATTCTATCCCAGAGGCCTGGCATATTTGCATATTTGCCACAATGCCTTCCCTGTTTTTCTCTCGGTGTAATCTACCACAGCACCTTGCAGGATCCACCGCAATGCCTTGTAGGATCCACCGCAGTGCCTTCGCTTCCTGAGCTCTCAATAACTCTCGGCCACAGAGGTCGCGGTGCTTGGACCTGTACTTTTACTGTTTTAGTTCAATTCTCCTAGTTGGTTTTGGTGCATGACTAGGGACAAAACATTTTATCCATTGAATAGGGAGATAAATAAAACACTTTGACTTTTGAAAAAGAATAAAAACTTGGACACAAGCA